>NC_056726.1:123025899-123325899 GCF_019279795.1 Protopterus annectens | reverse complement strand
CATTTGTGGATTTTAATTATTGGTTTTCTGGTTTTTAGAGCACATCACATTTGTGGGGCGCTGCGCTATGCTTAAACACCGGAGATCAGGATAAAAAAAAAAAAAAATTATTATTTTATTTTTATTTTGCATCGGTGAACATTGCCAATGTCTGTATTTTTGGCCATTGGCATGCTTCCTCAACTGGATGCATCCTTTTTTTGGAGCTGTCATGGCTCCGTTTTGTTATTTGCAGAACCGTACTCAGTTGTCAACGGAGTACATTTCTGCAAATAACACTACTCTTACTCAGACAGGTTCGGGTTTCCTGGATCGCAAATTTACCTCATTTGCATAGCTTTCACCTGCAGTTGAGGTAATTTGCATATCCAAGCCCTGTCCGTGTAAGACTCGCTTTAGGAGCTCTGTTGCATGCCCCTACCGGCTGTTCCTGGATCGCTCAGCGGACATGTTGGCTGCATGGAGTCTTACTCTACTCTTAGACTCCGTGCAAGCCTTCATGAATCCGGCCCCTAATGTTTTCACAAACATATCATCCAGCTCAGTCATTCAACAGTACAGGGAATGTATTCCAACATGCAGATGTATGTATGTGTGTGTATATATATTAATATCTAAATAGATATAACATATCTATATATGTGTGTGTATATATATATATATATATATATATATATATACAAATATAAACATATATATAGATATATATATATAAAATATAAATATAAACATATATGCATACATATGCATACATATATAGAAATATATATGTCTACATGTATATGTCTATAAATATATATATATATATATATATATATATATATATATATATATATATATATATATATATATACTGCAAGTTATATATAAGTAAGCAGATATATATATATATCTATATAGGTATATACAGACATACATCTGTAGATAACAATGGGAACATAACAAAAACATATACGTCCACATGCACAGGTAATGGGGTTGAGAGGCCCCAAACAACATACGTATAGTACGAATAGGTGTTCCCCCCCACAGCCAAACATGTCTGTCCTGCAACCAATGGTTGGAGATCCCATAACCAGGACCTGACACGACATGTGCACAAGATGTTAACAGTACTCCATTCCACCTGTATGATGTCAGGCTGGTATCAGTAACATATCATGCAGTACAGTCTGGCTCCCTTAGGGAATGTACAATGTGGAAGCAATCAACACCACTAGGATACATGTACACAGACACATATATGCAGATACAGATATATATATATATATATATATATATATATATATATATATATATATATATATATATATATATATATATATATTATGTGACTACACATACACATGCAGAGATATGTATAGTAAGATACATATGTAGAAGGTGCACACAATATGGAACAGCCACTAAGCCTACAGTTACCACTTTACCAACTGGACACTGTATGAGTCACCCATACAAATAACAATCATTGCCTGCAACATATACCCACATTGAGGTCAAAGGATATAACACCACACACAAGTTTGCATACATGGAAAGCTTTATTTCTGTAATTTTACAGTTGTATATGCCATGTCATATAGCTGTTTAGACACTGACATCTATATAAACAGAGTAATGCAACTGTGAAACAGTTATACTAATACAGTAGTCTGGAAAGGTTTGCAAATGTTGCTTTCTAGGCCAAGACCTTCAAGTGTACAATAGTAAAGACAGACTGGGCCACAAGATATGAAACAATAAACAGTAAGTAATGCAGATGTATAGTTCAGCAGCCCCTATCTACACTCTGTACACAATCCCTAGGGGGTAAAGACCTCAGTTGACACAATGGGATGTAACTGTTATGTAACAAGGCATAACTGACACCATCACAAGCACACTGACAAACAGAGCACTCTGTATGGCAGGAGGCACTAGGCCTGCATTTACCCAAGGTGGATTGTATTGTAATGTACATCCAGATACCTTAAGGCAGCTTACCCTTGATACCCCCAACCTAGGTTAGTTATGGTGCATCCCTCCCAGACTCACTAATACAGGGCCATATACCCCTGTTACATACACTGGCTTCTGGATGCATAAGGACATATATGTATTGCGTAGGTGAAGGCCACACACATATGGCCCCAACCCCACTGTATGTGTGGGGGACACAACAGCAGTGGACTAATGGCAGGAATGGCAGCATGACATACAACCCACTATAGAATAACCCCTGACAGCATGTCATATGTGCAAAGCCTGGTATGTAGGTAGAGGACAGAGGCTAGAACACAGGTCCATATGTGGAAAACTGTTGTCATACACTAAGCAAATCGCTGGTGTTACAGGATAGTCTGCAACATACCCTTAGTCAGGAATTTGAAGTTAGAAACAGAAATAGATGTAGCCATGTACTGATAGCACTCAACACACACACACTGCCAGTGAAATATCTGACACAAGACCTGTGTGGTGGACAGACAAAATATAATAGGTCCACCTCTGGCCATCAAGAGGATAGATCCACAGTTGAGAGCTATGCAGACAGACTGCATTCCAAGTTAAACTAGTATGTACACACAAACTCTGTAACACCAGTACTATACAATGCATACAGCAAATCTACTCACACTCTGTCTGTAGTTCTAGAACCTCCTACAAATATGTAGCTGGCCTGAGTGTACAGGTTCTCCTGTTAGAGGTATTGCTACCTGCTGTCTGTAACACTGATGCCCACACACAGGAAGGATGTCCATCACATAGGAAAGGTAAAGGGACCATGCCCACATGATGCAGGGATTTAGGGGGAGAGAGAGAGATAGGAAGTGGTAGTGGAAGTGGAGGAAAAGCCAAAAGTACAGCACAAATAAAAAAAAAAAACATTACTTACATCCTGCAAACTATCCAGAACAGACATCATTCCCACAACAGGTATGTGAAGTATATATGCATGTAACTGAATGTAGTACTTGGTCCATAATAATGGGATAGATGATGTGGAATGATTTATGTGTGCCATCAGGTGTTGTTGTAATGATGTTCAACTGAACAACTGCTATGGACAATAGTGTCTGTCCCTGTGGGTAGTGGGCCATAGCCATCAACTGTGCAGATCAGCACTGACTGACAAGATGTACGCCATCATAGTGTGTGTGATATGTAATGGGAAGTATGCATATTACATGGCCAATAGCTGGTGGTGGAAGTAATGCCATTATGATGGACACATGGGATCCACAGCCCACCCCTTGCAGGATACTCAGGTTAATCTGTGATGTAGCATGCAGGAATGCCATAGGTTAGTTATGGTGCATCCCCCAGACTCAATAATACAGCGCAATCTGGTCCTACATATACCTCCCTAATGTCAAGCTGTGTCCATATGTGGCACCTGTCTACCTGTCTGTGTTGTAGCAAGGCAGAACAGTGCAGCTGTGCAGGAAGGTGTTGTAGGTTTGTCGACCTAATGTCTGAATGTACCCCACATATAGGTATGCATATGTGTACATATGTACACATATTACACATCTATAATATATGAACACACACACATATATATATATATAAATATATATATATATATATATATATATATATATATATATATATTTTGACAAGTATGTCCACAAATATACAGGTACCCATGTGTAGACATATATATGATCACATATATCTACAAATATATAGATATATACATTATATGCAAACACACACACACAAAGATATATGTATGTAAATACATGTCCCCTATATTACTACCACAGTGATGCATGCTCTGTATGAGGAAACAGCATACATAGCAATACACACAGATATCTACAGCTGGCAGTGTGTGCAACATGGATGGGTATGTCACATGTTAACCTCCTTGTTGGGACCACATTGCCCTCATCTGTGAAGTATGGAATGGGAATATGGGGAAGTATGGCAGGTATAGTTGTGGAGGTGGTCAGGGTTGGTAGATATAGAGGACAGTTTACAGGGGTGGTATGTGACACATGTGGTGGGTAAACACCCTGGATAGTGTGTGTGTTCTGTGATGTGGATGCCCCATGGGCCCCAATATGGACACAATGGGAACAAGCCTCCCACCCACTGCTACTCACAACAGCAGGCCATGTCCTGAAGGTGCCTGGACTGGAGGCTGAGCAAGAGGAGCATGTCGGCCCCGTGAATGTGTACTGGGTGCCTCCAAGTGATGTAGCACATCCCACATGTGTCTGTGGAGCCCGTTATTGAACAGACCCTGAACTTCACCTCAGGGGAAAGGAACATGTCTGTGTATGCCCCTGGGGGGGGGGCAACATCCCCTGGGTTGGTTCCACAAGATGGTATTGCTGGACCAGGACATGAGGAGGCCCCAGGGTGGGACACACATGTGATGTGGCCAGGTAACATGGGCAGATGGGTTTGGAGAGGTGGTTCTGCTGGGCAATAGTACATATACATGTTATTGTGTCACTGTTATAGAACATATGTTGGTAGTAATAGTCTACACAATCCCAGAACATGTCCAACGGCATGCATAGATATCCCCAATAACACAGAATGTCAGATGTGCAGCAATCACAAAGCAGCCATACCACAGGCATATATGGAGCCATAGTGGCCCTGACAATGGCATGCAGGTGAATGGTCTGTAACAGTCCAGCAATGATAGTGTCCATACAGGGAACATGGCTACAATCACATAGCAGAAAGTGTGGTACAATACAGTATCTGTCTCACTGGTAGGTAAGCTGTAGCCATACCTATTGAGTTGCGTTTACAGTTTATTGTAGCTGATATGGTGAGGGGGGGGGGGTGACAGAGATGTGTATTAAGGACTGTGATAATCTTGCTGTATGAGTTGCTACAACCTGTTTCCCTCTTTATGTCTTTCAGCCAAGATGTCACATGCATGTCTGCTAACATATTCAGCAGCCGAAAATGAAGTGCAGATCGCATATTTAATCCAGCTCTACCCTGTGATGTTTGGCAGGGCTGCCCATGACCAACAGGAGTGGACCACCCTGTGGAAGGACCTAGTCCACAGGGTCAATGATGTTGGACTGCACAACAGCAGTTATGAGCAGTTCCGGCATCATTGTACTGACCTGATTTGCAATTCCCGTCGGTGTACTGCTGCAGTCCAGGGGGATCACCTCACTACAGGTGTGGGCCACGCCATCCATCCCCCCCTGACACCTGTGGAGGAGATCCTGGCCAGCCTCATGGCACCTGCCCATCCAGCCATTCACCAACCCCCAGACACCTTTGTGGAGGTAGGTGCCACCCACATACTGGCCGAGGAGTGTGCAGGTAAGGACACAGTGCACATCAAAAGACCACTGTTGTGTATACATCCGCATCGGTACAGGTAGATCATGCATATCTGACATGTCATAGATATATTGTGTTGCTGCATATTAGTGATAAACAAATGTACAGATGTGGTAGTATTGTGGAAATGTATCATTCATATATTGTAATACTGCACCCACCCTGTAGCACTGCCACTGGTGTGGCCACTGACATTGCATCTCTAACCCTCTTATGTAGGTCCCTCAGGGATACCACCAAGGCAGCAGCCTGTGGCTGGTGAGTATGGTTCATGTAGATGCTTGCCAACATACTGGACATGTAATGGAGATGGTATATTCCATGCACACATCTAACACACCTACCCAAAATGCATGTTGTATATGCTCATAGGTTCATAGGTTCATACTAGGCTATCTGCCCGAGGGCATTTGTAAGCCTAGCCCATAGTTTTGTGGCTTACGCCACCCCTTTAGTTTGGAGAAACTATGCCCATTATTTTGCTGTGCCTCTGTCGAGCAGTGACACTGAGGTAACCCCTGGGGTGTATCTGCGATCTCCCATCCATTTGTCAAGATTCCTCTTGAACAAGGCCAGCGAGGTGCTCTGCCTCACATAAACCGGGATTTTGTTCCACAGCATAGGGAGTCTTTGGGTGATGAATCTATCCCTCCAACACGTCCCATTAATAACCGTGTCGAGGTTTAAGTCTCCCGCCCTTGTGGCTCTGAGGGGTCTAGATTTTTTGAGATGAAGCATGTTCATCAAATCTGGGTTTGACATGGCCTTGTATGTCAGGCATAGGTCACCTCTGAGCAAGCGGTAAGCAACTGAATATAACTGGAGTTCTTTCAGTCGGGCAGCATAGGACAGATTTTTGAGACCCTTTATCCTTTTGGTGAGGAACTTTTTTGGCCTCTCCAGCTGCTGCAAGTGTCGGGTCAGATACATTCCGAATGGGGCATTGTACTCGATCATTGGTCTGATGAGTGATGAGTATAGGGAGACTGTGACTTCCCTTGATCTAGATGTGAATCCCTTCATGATAAGGTGGGCAATGTAGAAGGTCTTCCTAACTACTTTAGCAATATGAGTGTCGAATGAAAGGCTACTGTCAACCTGGGTTCCCAGGTCCCTAATAACTTCTTCTGTGTTCAGGGGATTGCCACCTATATGGTAGCTAGGGTAACCTTATTTTTCCCGAAGGGTATGACTATGCATTTCTTGGCATTTAACTTTAGGCCATGGCTCTGGCACCAGTTATCCATTTCTGTGAGACCCTTCTGAAGGATATCTGTGTCGGATGTGTTTTCAACCACGGGCCCAGTTTGCAGTCATCTGCAAACTTTGTCAGCCATAACCCTCCTGTGTTTGCTTGTACTTCAGAAAAGTAGATGCCAAACAAGAGTGGCCCAGGACTGAGCCCTGTGGGACACCACTTGTGACAGGCTTTGAGTCTGACATGGCGCCAGCAACTCTGACCCTGTGGGTTCTGTCACTCAGCCAGTTTGCAACCCATCTTGTAATGTATGGGTTTACATTTAAGTTGATGAGTTTTTCAATGATACCCGAGTGAGGTATTGTATCAAAAGCCTTCGCCAGGTCTAGGTAGGCTGTATGGACTGCCTTTCCCTCGTCAATGGCCTTGGTGACTGTTTCGAAAAAGTCAACCAAGTTTAGAAGGCATGATCTGCCTTTGACAAAGCCAAACTAGGGTGGATCCAAAGTCTGCAAGTTCACTATGTCTTTATTTATGAGATCCATTATGATCCTCTCCATGGCTTTGCAGATAAGGCTTGTCAAGCTAATGGGATGGTAATTTCCAGGGTCGGTGGAGGCACCGCCTTTGTGGAGTGGGACCACAGTCGCTGTGCGCCACTCCCTAGGTACGTATCCGGAGGTGAGACTAAGATTAAACAGCTGTCCTAACTGTGGGTTTAATTCCTCGTTGAGTTCATTGAGCACACAGCCGGGGACACCATCAGGTCCCATGGATGCTGTGTTCTTTGCCTTGGAGAGAGCAATTCTCACCTGGGCGTTAGAGATGTTTGGGGGGCTACAATCATTTGGTATAGATATCTCTCCTTTAGGGGAGGGGAGAAGTTTGCACTGAACCTTTCAGCCAGTATGTTGGCAATGTCTGTAGGATCAGTAATCTTCACATCATTTTGAACTAATTCTGAGCATATCTGGGAGTTTCCTCCTAGGTTTCTGACATAGCTAAAGAATGCCTTATGGTTGTCTTTAGAGTCCTTAGCTATTTTTTCTCAAAATTAGCTTTGGATGATTTTATGAGAGCTCTTAGCTTTTTACTTATAGTGATCAGCGGTGTCTTACCTTTTAAGGATTTTGCTCTATCTTGTAGTAGCTTTCTTCTTTTGTTGTAGAGTTTGTTTATGGCTGGGGTCCACCAGACTGGATGCTTGCCTTTGGTACAAAGAGTCTTTGTTTTCTTGGGATTGCCTGATCCATGCAGCCTGCAGGTGCTGGTAGAAGGCATTTGTAAGTGATTCAGCGGTTTGAGTAATGTTAACCGCTGGCTCAGGGCCTTAAAGGAGACCACACTAGTCTTTAGAAGTGTGAAGTCGGCTTCGAGAAGTTCTTTACTTTGGTCTTTTCATTTCGGGTTGGGGCGGGATGAGGACCTCCAGCGAGATTAGTTTGTGATCAGATCTCACCAGTGAGGGGTATACTTCCGGCATTGAACATTGTGCTCCCATGTTCGTGATGATGAGGTCAAGTATGTTTTCTCCTCTTGTGGGGATGGTGACTAGTTGTTCCATGGCATTTGAGTTTATGAATTCCAGGAACTTTTGGGCTAGAGTGTTTGGGCTTGAGTAGTGTTCCCAGTCTATATTAGGGTAGTTGAAGTCACCTAGTATGATGGTGTTCGGAGATACATTAATCCCCGCCAGTGTTTTCAGGAAGGCCATATGAGGTTCCTGAGTTTGCGAGGGTGGCCTGTAACATGCTACAAATTGCAGAGCAGTCTTGCCTATGGTTAATTGCACCTGGATGGTTTCCGATGCATTGTGCGATGCCACCAATCTTGAGGTGTGGGTGTCCTTGATGAATATGGATAGCCCTCCTCCTTTCTTGGTATTGTCCAGGTTTTGGGGCCGGAACGCATGATATGAGGTAAAACCTGATAGTGCTGGGGTGCTCTCAGGAGCCTTGAACCAGGTTTCTGTCACAGCACAGACATCGATGTTCTCCATACTGAGAAGGGCCTTGAGTGCGTGCATCTTGAGGTTGAGACTTCTGGCATTGAAAAGCATTACCCTTAGTTTTTTTTCTTTGTTTTGTTCTAGGGTGGTAGGTTTAGAATTTGAGCCTTGCCTAAAAAAGGCACTATGGGGTGGCAAGAGCCTTTGCCAAAATCCGGAATCCCAGGGTGACAAGTGCAAGCCGTCCCTTGCGAAGCAGCGTGGCTTGTCCAGCATGTCATCCCAGGCAGACAGACATTGGATCCCTTTGAATGACACCAGAGTTTAAGCCAATTGTTAAAGCTGATCATCTTATCTCTGTATTGTGGCATCATTCTTGGTGAAGGTAGGATACTGCTCAAGGTCAGGGTCATACCTGCTTGGGCTACATAATCAGAGAGCTCCTCTATGTCTCTTTTCATGTAGTCCAAGGAGGTACGTCTCAGGTCGTTAACACCAGCGTGGACAATGATTGAGTCGTACTTGTACCTGCTGTTGAGAGACCTGAGTGCATGCATTATGTGGCGGATTCTAGCACCCGACAGACAGCTTACTGTGACCTTCTCCTTACTCAGTCTGGTGAGCGGGACGTCAGTGTGTCTGACTATGGAGTCACCAATGACTAGTGTGTCTGGCATTGTGTTTGGCCTTAAGGGCTGTGACTGCTTGACACTCTGACTGTGTGGTCTATGTGTTGCAGGTGTTGTGTTCTGAGGTGGTAGTTGTTTGGGTGTGCACGTATTGTTGTTGTGAAATGCACAGCGTCACAGGGGTGACCGTGATGGGGTATTGGAAGGGTATGTCAGACACCCTCTTGATAACTAACATCCTGTCATTGCGGAATGTGTTCACAGGGAGTAACATAATGGTGGGAGACATGGCCTACAGTAGGGACATGTTTGGAACAACACCCATATACAGTGCAACACCAGTGTATATACCTGTAGGACAATGGCAACTGCTGCAGAGATACACTACGGCATAAGGCATTACAGTAGTCACCATAATCAGCTGGGACTAGACTGTAACATGTGGTGTTCAGTGTATGGGAAACTGCAAAGTGACATGCATGTATAGGGCTTACTTGTCATGCGTCTGCAAAAAGACTGAAGGGGGTGTGTCAGCATGACACACCAGTGAACTGCAGCAGGGATCCTAGGGATGCTATGAATGGCACTATCTGCACATAGCCAGGTTCAGGACCTGTGGCAGCTGTAACCCTACCCCCACAGCAATATTGATGGCAGTGTGTGAACACCATGAGATGTGCACATGAGTAGACCTTGCAATCATGCAGAATAGGGGGACATTTGTAGGGCAGACTGAAAATTCACTGGCAAATGCAGATGGCCCACACTGGTATACCCCTGCCAGGAGTGACTGCTGTAGTACACACAACAAGAGGTGCGATAAACCGTCATGATAAGGGTGTGCACACATATGCCCACATGGTGTATATGCATTGCGGTTAGCAGCCACACACCTAACACAATTCACACACACTGCATGCGAAAGTACAGGACATAGGTCACACATCGTGCTCATGTACTGCTAAGATATGTGGTGATGTGGTCCCATGGCAGATCAAGGATGGGTGCATAAAATCAATAAAGGTGTGTACACCCCCCATAGCCATGGTATGCTCTGATGGTTGTCAGTGTCAGAATATTTTTTGGTCATACATGATCCGCTGATGTCGAGAGCTGTGCATCAGACATCAGGCATTCTTGAATTACATCTGTCCACATATCATACCAGGTATGCTTTGCTGGAAAACATAGGGGCTGTGAGCATTTAAGCTGACATAACTGACACTGTAGTACACATTCAGCAATGGGCCGTACACTTGTGAGGTGTGGTGCACGGTACATGGCAGTGTGCAGAACAGGTGCACAGACATACCGTGTTCATGGAGGCAGTGGTATCCAGGGGAAGGGCGTCACCTAATGACACAGCACATACATCACACACATGTATACTGTTGCCAGCATGGATCGACTATAGCTGCACTGCATGCTGTCGGGTACCATATGTTATGCATGTTGACAGAGGGGTAATAGGAGGACTGTGTGTACTTTCATTGTGCAACCTCACCTGTGTGTGTGTGTGTGTGTGTGCGTGTGTGTGCGTGTGTGTGTGTGTGTGTGTGTGTGTGTGTGTGTGTGCGCGCATTCTGGTGGGTAGTCAGTTTGTCTGTAGGGTCACTCTGGTGAACTGGAGGAAGGTTGATGCATGTAGGATGCTTTTGTGTGTGTGTGTGTGTTTGTGTGGCTGGCCATGTATGCACATTTGTGATTGTGGGGTGTTCATACAGCAGTACTTCCCTCTGGGATCATGCAGTACATGTACATGGATTGCCACATTACACACCAGGAATACCTGCCATGTATGTAATCACAGGACAGCTGATAGTATAATATGGTCTGTAGCATGGACCAGACATCCAGAGGGAAGGTAGACACCAGGTACACCCTTAAATATCACATTCAGCAGAGAGGTCATTACAACCCATGTATGCAGCACTACAGATGCATTGGGGAAGTACTAGTCAACACCAGGGAGTGTATCCAAATATTACAGTTGTCACATGATAGGCTGAAGGAGCAGCATATCTGGCATGTACTGAGCATTACATACACATGACACACCAGTGTGCGATATTATGGATAGAACATAGTAGCCCACATATATAGGGGCCATGCTCATGATGTCTGGACATACAGAGGGTGCATACCGAATGACAACAGTGAGGTCAAGTAAAACCACTACACACAGATCAGGCAGGTAATGTAGCAACAGGTCTTGTGTTGTGACTGCTTGTGTAGGCATTTAGAGGACTGATATGTTACTGAGTGGAATCAATGTGTGTATGTTAACAAGTGTGATGCAGGATGGGGTACCACATGGACATATAAGTGAGACTGTCTGTAAAGCCATGAACAGATAGATATTATGGAGGTGTGTGTGTGTGTGTGTGTGTGTGTGTGTGTGTGTGTGTGTGTGTGTGTGTGTGTGTGTGTGTGCGTGTGTGTTTGTGTACTGCTAGGCAATGCTGTACAGGTTTTAATGTGCATTTATTGTTTTCCCCCACAGGTGGCAAGGTGGGTCAGGGTCCCTCCTGCATGCAATCTGATGTTGGTGTCCATACAGACACCAAAGATGATGACAGTACTGTTGAGGCACAGGTGAGGTTGTCAGGGGCAGACACTGCGCCAGTATTTGACATCCCCCTTTTAGCCACCCCAACCCCGCAAACAGTCTCAGTGCCTATACACACCCATCACCAGTGGTCATAGCGGATGGACAGCTGGTGTTCAGTGGCAGTGCACAGGAAAGTGTGATAATTATGCCTACTGTGTCTGGTCACAGTAGGCATAGCCGGATGTCTGGCAGGGCACCACATAGGCAGATGTCCCAGGGTGCTCATGGTAGGGCCACTGGACATCATGCTCTTTGTAGAGGCGACAAAGCTGGTACCAGCAGGCGCATGTTTCAGGCTGTCATGGTGGTGCAGGCATGTATAGAACATTACCACAGACAGGGCCTGAGGCTACAGAGGGCTGCTCTCACATCTGCAAATGACAACGCATGTGAACTGGCTGGTACCATCCATGGAAAAGAATCAGAAAAAAATTGGTCCAGGCGAAACCAAGGATAGCAGTCAAAAAACAGGTTTATTCAAATAACACAAGCGCTTTCACCCTGACTCAAATGCAGGGCTTTATCTAGTGAAAAAAACTTTTTTTGTTTTCTTGGTTTCGCCTGGACCATTTTTTTCTGATTTTTGGTGTTTCTTCAACAGTCCTCTGCCTGTTTATTATTGAGTTCCTGGATAGATGGTCTGGTGAGATGATGGCCCTCATCGACTGTGGTCTGTCCGTGCTTGAATGTGTGGTGGGAGTGCGGAGATGGCCACGTGGACGTAGACCAGCAATGCCAACAGCTGATAGTCAATGTGGACATGCTAGGACACCAAGGGGCTCCCGTAGTGACAATACCAGCCCTGGCACTGTGGGGGGTGCTGCTGTCTACACCACACCACAGCAGACCATGAGCATGTGGTCCTGACAATTCCCAGCAGGGACCTGGTACCAGTGGACATTTATCATCATTGGGTGAGATTAGCACATCGAGGCCTGTACCTGGACGTGCCCGTGGAACCCCTGGCAGGCACAGCATACATGTCCATGGCCAGAGGCAGTGAACTGCACACCCTGCCAGGTATGGTCTGCAGCTGTCCATAAACACCTGTGTAGGGCAGCCACATGGCAGAACTGTGTGCATGCATACCCACACACTATGCAAACACACCTAGGCCAACCCCATATCTACACACACTACATCATCATGCCCAGCTCACCACAGTACACCCCTCACCCACACACATGGTGTCAAATGTATGGCCCACCCTCAGCCTCTGGCAAACCAACATCACACCCTGTGCATATGATGATACCTATGCCACATCCCTGTCATCCAGACAATCAATGCAGGGACAGGCTGATATGGTTCTAATGCACATGATGACTGTATTACAGCGTACCACAGTACTGCAGTGTAACATGTTGTAAGGAGTAAAGTGTAATGCATATATGTGGCAGGTAGTGTAGCCATCCAGCAATGATGCCTTATAGCTGTTAGTTACACTGGTTGGTTGTGGTCTCTATATTGTTATCCATTTGTGCTGTAGGTATACATGTCTCAGCACAAGGATGCCCTATGCATATGATGATACCTGTGCTACATCCCTGTCATCAATATCATCAATGCAGGGAGAGGCTAATATGGTTCTGATGCACACAGTGACTGTACTACAGTGTACCACAGTACTGCAGTGTAACATGTTGTAAGGAGTAAAGTGTAATGCATAAATGGCAAGTAGTGTAGCCATCCGACAATGATGCATTATAGCTGTTAGTAACACTGGTTGATTCCAGTCCCTATAATGTTATCCATTTGTGTTATAGGTGTACATGTGTCATCACAAGGATGGTCTGCAGTCATATTCCACAATGGGGTATGGCACTGTGGTGACATCATGGCTGTGATGTATCTGGGGTGCAGTTGAACACATGTCACAGGTTACTAAAATGGTTATTGTCTATGCCACATGGATAGGTGACCTGCTGAGGAATGTATACCCTGCTAGCTGATGTAGCCCCATCCACATACATGCACACTGTTACCTGGCAACACTGGGACTAGACCCCTACCTAGCTATGTAGTGATACAAAAGTGTGTGGCTTACATTGCACACACCACACATCATTTAGGGTGAGGTGTGTCCCAGGCTACATGTTACATGCAGATCATCCCAGGACATGTACATTATGCTGATGGGGGATGTAATGGGTGTATATGGACAATGCATTTTGTGACATACCATCATATACACATTAACAGATACATATCAGCCAGGCACATATCCAAGATATCAGGGCCTATCGCTTCTAACTAACTTGACCATGTGTCCAATGTGTTACAGGTAGGCTACACACAGCACATGCATAACTGGCTTGGATTGTGGTATCAGTAATCTGTATGGTTGATGGTGACAGTGCTAACCATAACGTGGTACATGGGACATATACCGGGTGTACCTTGGTGTAATGACAGCGTACACAGCACCCTCATCCCCCAGTGGATATCGTACTCTCTGAAACCCATGATGACACTCTGCCATACCCACCATCACACATTGGCTGCTACTGCGAAACAACACATAGTATACCCCAACAGTGGTACTACAGGGATATGCATCTAATGCACATGCCACACTCATAGTAGGGTGCTGCATTGTCATGCCTCACCTATGAACAGCAACAACACTATATGTACTACTGTTTGACAATCGGTATTGTAATAGGAGTATGTGGCCTCAGAATGCTGTACCCTACAGATATATGGACATGCACAACTACCCACACATGCCAGAACACAATGGGTATCCCATGCCTATTAACCCATTTGTAAAACACTGTCATGCTGGTACTGCAAGGCTCACATAGCCTGTATGGGGGGGGAGCTTAACAGGGTACATGTAATTTCCCATACAGCAGCAGCCACAATTGAGTATGGCAATGGGTGCTGCGGTGGCTGTGAAGGCCCTCATGGAATTCTCAAGCACAGGTGTCCTAACACACAGACACTGCTATACTCAGTCATGCACACGTACACATGTGTCAGTACAGGGGTGCAGCACTGCAGGTGGTCATAGCTGTGTACCTAGCTATTGTCCAAGGGGAGATGGGTTGTGTATGGGTTGTGTTTACAGTGGTATCCAGGTGGCAGCAGGCAATCTATCGACAGACACTACTGTGGTGACCCTCAGGGTGAGAATGACATGCATCAGCCAATCCTCCAAGTGCCTCCTGCACAAGGCCACTGAGGTGCTCAAGCTGACATGTATGCAACATGCATTACAACACATGGTTAGTGTCTGTAATGGAGACCTGTACCCAAGCATGTTCTGTTGACTGTGATAGTGTACTGGAGGTACCCATGGCATGTGGTGGGTACAGGATGACATCTCCTATATGTGCCAGTTCTTACACAGCTGGGAAGACATGTCAGTGTCAGTCAAGCATAGATTGCCTGTACATATCCTAGCTGGATACCTGCCATCTGCACATCTGTACAGAAACTGACAGTTATCAGCTTGGCAGCTATGCGGTAGCATGAGTGTGCAGACAGATAGAAATCTGACAACAATATATATGTCATAACTACATGTCAGAACCCCTAACTAACATGTGCTGTACAGATGGTAGTCCACAGTTACATTCCCCATGACGGATCATTACGCAGTAAGGGGTATATACTGTGACACAGCTCACACAACAGGGATACAACAGGGAGGCCTCAGTGTCCAGCTATGCCCATAGGTGTGCCTGTTGTCAGTATTGCATTTAGCACTCTGTTCCTGCCTGTATTAGTACTGTCAACAGTAGTACTGCCATGATACACTAGATGCCAGTGTGACAGCACTTGCCCTGGGCTACTACACCTGTATGTAACACATTCACATGGATAACAGTGCTGTACATGCCTCATATATGTCTGTGTCCCACACATGACTCTCACACCCCTTGCTACTGTAATGACAGCACATAGGTGCATATATTGTACATGGCATTACATACACTTATTACAGATTATCAGACTGTGTGGTGTGACCTGGTTACCAGGGCTAAGCCATGTTTATCAAGTATCAACATTACTGCAATATAACAGCTGAGTTGATTTGAGCACCAGTAAGTGAAGCCTACACTGTGTAAGCACCTGTACGTTTACCCATAGTTCAGCACTGCTTAGCTTCACACAAACCCATGCAAATGCACGTAAAGCTGCTCAAAACTGCCTTAACCACTCTGTATCCAACAGCCCTTGCTCTGTGCAGCATCAAAATGAACAGCCATTGCAGGTCTTGATCCCAGGATCCGGTACACTGAAGTCACAGCACTTAATGACTACACCATGACCATAGTGAAGACAGTTGTTGTTTTACCAATATAGCTGTTAATACAGATATTGAGTAGTATTGAACAATTACCTTTAGTTCCTAAATTGTGTAGTCCTTGTTATTAATATGACTGTTGCATCACATATCTTGTTTAGGGTGAGATACATCTGGGAAGGTATACACAACCATGAGCTTTACTCATGACAGGAATATGGTTGTATACATATAATAGGTCTATATATGTCTACATGTACATACACATGTAGATCCATACATATGTCTGTATACACATCTGTATAGTGTGACATATATATGGCCATGTGTACATCTCTTTGTATGTACACACATATATATATATATATATATATATATATATATATATATATATATATATATATATATATATATATATATATATATATATACACTGCACGAAGCATCGGAGACCATCCATGTGCAACTAACAGTGGGCAAAACTGCCTTTCAGTATGTAGCCTGCTACAGACCACCCTCCCAAACACAGGAACCTCACTCGGCTTTCCTGAGAACACTGGAGAATATGAAAGTCTCTCCAAACACCATTATATTGGGTGACTTCAACTACCCAAACATTGATTGAGAAAACTACTCAAGCCCAAACACCCTTGCCCAATGATTCCTAGAATTTATAAACTCAAATGCTATGGAACAACTGGTCACCACTCCCACAAGAGGGGAAAACATATTGGATCTGGTCATCACCAACATGGGGTCTCTATGTTCCACACCAGAGGTATACCCCTCATTGGTAAGATCAGACCATAAACTAATCTCACTAGACATCCATATTCCATCCCCACCCCCAGCCAAGGAGACCACGGTGAAGAGCTTCTCAAAAGCAAACTTCACACTTCTCAAAACCGAGGTGGAATCCTTCAAAGCCCATGGGCCAGTGGAACATACGGCCCAAAATGCAGAATCCTTTACAAAAGCATTCTATGGACACCTATAGGAATGCATGGAGCATGCTATCCCAAATAAAACCAAGACTCACTCCTCCAAAGGCAGGAGACCTGTTTGGTGGACCCCGGCCAAAAATAAGCTATACAACAGAAGGAGAAAGCTACTACATGATAGAGCAAAATCCCAAAAAGGGAAGGCGTCTCTGATCAGTACTAGCAAGAAACTACGATCCCTCATAAAATCATCTAAGGCCAGCTTCGAAAGATAAATTGCACAAGACACTAAAGATAATCACAAGGCCTTCTTTAGTTATGTCAGAAACCTGGGAGGCAACTCCCAGATATGCTCTGAGTTAGTGCAAAATGACAAAAAATACACTGAATCCACAGACATTGCCAACATCCTGGCAGAAAGGTTCAGTGAAAACTTCTCCCCCCTCCCCCCCCAAAAGAGCAAATGTCTATCCCAACAGAGTGTAGCCTTCCTGAGATCACAGATGCACAGGTGAGAGCTGCCCTCCCCAAAGCAAAAAAACACAGCATCAATGGGACCAGACGGTGTCCCGGGCTGCGTCTTACACGAGCTCCAAGAAGAACTAAACCCTCATATAAAGTCACTGTTCAATCTCAGCCTTACTACAGGATATGTACCCAAGGAATGGAGTACAGCAACAGTGGTCCCACTCCACAAAGGTGGTGCCACAACAGACCCCGGAAACTATCGCCCTATAAGCCTGACTAGCCTGGTCTGCAAAGCTATGGAGCGTATCATCATGGAAATCATAAACAAAGACATTGGGAACTTCCAGACACTGGATCCTACACAATTTGGCTTTGTTAAGGGCAGATCTTGCCTCTTGAACCTGGTTGACTTCTTTGAAACAGTTACCAAAGCCATAGATGAAGAGAAGGTAGTCCACACAGCCTACCTGGACCTCGCAAAAGCCTTCAACACAATGCCCCACTCAGGCAAAATAAATAAGCTCACAAGCTTAAATATCAACTCCTATGTCACAAGATGGGTTGCAAACTGGCTCAGGGATAGAACCCACATGGTCAGAATAGCAGGTGCCATGTCAGACTCTAAACCAGTTACAAGTGGCGTCCCACAAGGCTCAGTCCTGGGACCTCTCTTGTTCGGTATATATTTCTCCGAGGTACAGGCTAACACGGGTGGACTATGGCTGACCAAGTTCGCAGATGACTGCAAACTGGGTGCCATAATCGACTTTCTGGCTGACACAAGCATCCACCAAAAGGGTCTCACAAAGATGGATAACTGCTGCCAGAGCCATGACCTAAAGCTAAATGCCAAAAAGTACATAGTCATCCCCTTTGGGAAAAACAAAGTGCCCACAAATTACCACATACGTGGGAATCCATAAAGCAAGGAATAAGTTATTAGGGACCTGGGGACCCAAGTAGATAGCAATCTCTCCTTTGACAATCACATTGCCAAAGTGGTTAGAAAGACCTTCTATATAACCCACCTTATCATGAAAGGGTTCACATCTAGATCAAGAGAGGTCATTGTGTCCCTCTATTCATCACTTATCAGGCCCATAATTGAATATAATGCCCCATTTGGGACGTACCTTACCCGACACCTGCAGCAACTGGAAAGACCCCAAAAGTACCTCACCAAGGGGATCAAGGGGCTCAAACAGATGGCCTATGCAGTTCGGCTAACGAAACTCCAGCTCTACTCAGTTATGTACCGCCTACTCAGAGGAGATCTGTGTCTGACGTATAAAGCCATGTCCAACCCAGAATTAATGGACATGCTTCACCTCAGGAAATCCAAATCCCTTAGAGCTACATGCTCCAGGGACTTGAACCTCAGCACAGAAATAAATAGGACATGCTGGAGGGACAGATTCATATCCCAGAGGCTCCCCTCACTCTGGAACAAAATCCCAATCCATGTTAGGCAGAGCCCCTCACTGACCCTCTTCAAGAGAAATCTTGACGAGTGGATGGGAGATCGTAAGTTTACCCCTGGGATCTCTTCTCTGTCCCTGCTTGACAGAGGTACAGTAAACTAACCTTAAAAGGGCTACCTTCTGTGACCTACTATACAGACGCACAGTCAACTAATCTAAAAGGGTGATGAAAGCCAAACACACTATGGCTAGGCTTATAAATGCCCTAGGGCAGATAGCCTAGTATCAACCTATGAACCTATAAATATATATATATATATATATATATATATATATATATATATATATATATATATATATATATATGTATATCTAGATATATGTATATATATATATATATATATAGATATATGTATATATAGATATATGTATATATAGCTGTATATGTATGCACATGCTATGTGTACAGATATGCCTAGTTATGTTGGTATATATGTAGATATCTATAAATATATGTGCATACATATCTATTCTGATATACTTACTACTGTCAATATATATATATATATATATATATATATATATATATATATGTAGATATCCATACATATATGTGCATATGTATCTCTATCTGTATATGTGTAGACATATATTGCTCTGTATATGTATATATCTGATTGTTTATATGTATATCTATGTACATATACATATCCATCTATGTATGTCGATATGTATATGTGTATATATCTATATAGATATTTGGAGAATTATATATACAAATATGGTCACCATATGTCCTGAACTTGGAGTGGAGCCTTACTTCAGCCCCTATAGTCCCGACTTGGTAGTGCAAGGGGATGTCAGGTATGTATTGCAAGTATATTTGTAGACTATTGCTACTGTAATAGGGATTGTCTTCACAGACATGATGTGTGTGGGAGGTCACATCTGCTTTTAACATGTGCACCATGGGCTACTGACAGACATCCTAAGGACATCATAGTACAGTACCGCTGCCAGTACAGTAATGCTCCTGTGGACTATAACAGAGATATTGCCCAGTATATGTGGACAGTCTGACACACTCTGGACAGTCCAGAGGTATACACAGAACCCCTTAGTGCAAGACATGTGGACCAAGCCTGACAATGTGGATGTTAACAGCCATGTAGATGGCTATAACACGTACCTACTGGTATACATTTACCCCCATAGGTTTTGCATTCACACACTCCTGTCTGTCCTGACACATAATAACCGCTGGTACAGAGGTGCCATGGCCACATAGTACCCACTAGTTATTGGCATACATCTGTAGTGCATCCCACTGCTTTGTCTAACAAACATGACTGTTATGGTGCCCCGGCAGTAGTACATCTGACATGTATCTGGACATGGCATCTCATTGAGTAAGTACACAGAGTTGTTAGGCATGTAACAAAGCACTGTGCAGGCTACAGGCATACTGGCTCAACATTGGCCAACATTTCCTATGTGGGAATACACATGTACCTGCATATATAGCAGGCTCTACAGGCATGTCACAGCACAGAGTAACAGACACCTGTGTGAAAGTGCATAACTACAACCAGTGTGAACACAGCCATAGCCACGTATGCTAAGCTACTGTAATATTACAGTATATGGACTATCTGTTCAACACCATCCTCATATGTGCCACTCACACACTAACCTTACATATACTGGCCCGCTACACAGTGTGGTCCAATGCCTGTCTGTGGTATGGGACATGTGTGTATTTGTCCCTACAAACGTAAGCCGATAGGGTAACATACAGTGGAGCAGCATGTAACAACAGATAGACCAGGACAAAGAACAATGACATCTACTACAGTATTAACAATGCACACACTGTCGACAGTCACCATAAGTACACAGACCTCAGTACTGTACACACAATCACAGAATGTCCAGGTTATGTCATCAAATATAACCCCTACTATACATAACATGTGTAGCAGTCTGATATCTCACTGGCTTGTTATCAGATATGATGCCACTAAATATGGTCTACATTACATATGCACCTCTTACTGCTTGACATATGTACAAAGGGTGACAGAGTTGTGGCTGGAGGCAGAAATACAGGGCCAATATTAACATGTTGCTGGGATAACCTCATACATTTTCTCTTGTAACAGAGTTTGCTGCAACATATGTCCTATGAGGGATATGAAGTCAGTAACACTCACGGCTGTCACCATCTACATACTGCAATCCTCCTACTACCTTCTGCAGTTCACAGATAGGTACTCTGTGGGTAACACATAAAACAAAAGGCACCACACACTGCCTAGTCTGCAGATGAGCTTCCAGATGGGGGTTTCCTCATAAACATAGCACTGACATGACAGATAATGAAACATGTAGGACAGCCATCCACACACACCCTGTTAAACCAACATTACTCCAAATATAGTATAGCAGCACTTACATTCTGAAGTCAGGGCAGGCTCATCCGTCTCCTGTGTGTTGGCCTGTTTCCACAGTGTATGTTGTTAGAGGTAAAAGGTAAATCCCCAATCCATCTCTGGTGTTGTTTGCCAAACAACAGATTGAGTTCCTGCTCACAGTGAATGAAAAGGCTCAACACAAACATGATATTTCTAGATATTAGAGTGTGTTACCATGCAATTAGCTATGGGATTGTTATCACGGTTTATCTTCATGTGTGCATATTGCACACGGGAGAACAGCAATTGTCCTGAAGGCTGTTTGCAAAGTTTGCAAGCGCCGAATGGAAAAAGGTTTGAATGTGCAATGAGTGAATGCACAGTGACATTCGCTCATTGCACATTCAACATTGTGGGGCGGATTGCACTATAGTGGGGATCGGAAAATGGTCCCTTTCCCAACTGTAGTGCGATCTTGGAGTTAGAATATTAAAGTGGGGGGTGTGGGGGCACAGCCCCCCCCCACATGGGGGTGCAGGGGGGCTTGCCCCTCTGCTTTACCCTTCATTTGTTGTTTCTTTCAATATTTATGTTCAAAAATCAGTGAATCTGCTTTTCGATTTGCTGATTTTTGAAAATATGGAATCATCAGTATTCTGACTTTCATGGTTACAATTCGCTCATATGAGCAATTACACCACTGTGATTCAGTTTTATAAAGGTAAACCTGTTACCACAGCTGTTCCACTTGCAATCATCCAGAGGAGGGCTGTAATTTGTGCAGAGGCCATCAACTGATCATGAGCATTACTTAAAATACACATGCTACTGCCTAAACAAAGCAGGTGTAAGTCTTCACATTCACCAGAAAGGGAGTGAGAGAGGCAGACAGAGGCAAAGATAAGTCAGTGAGGGGTGGGAGAGAAGAACATAAGCATGCTTGTGTCACACACCTACCAGTACAGGGTATCAACCCCCTGACAACTATGTAGTGCCATCACATGTCTATGCAGTTATTAGATGCAACACATAGGTTGCATGTTGAGAAGCCCTCCAAACGTATATGTGATGGTGAGTGACATCTGCAACAGTGATATGGTAGCTATACAGTAGGTGTAGTACACGTGGCTGTCTCCATGAACAGGTGTCAGCATCAACACAGCCACACTCTCACAGGGATGCACACACATTGACACACTTGGCAGGGCCAGGAATACAACTCATCACTAGTGAGATTGCCACAACAAAGTACTGTGCAGGTACCACATGCACCACAGGGGTCATACATAGGTTATTTGGTTAAAGGGTATGTGGTGGTGTCTGACATCAGACAGCATGCTTCAGTATGCCAATGGGGGTTGTAGTGAGTGTGAATGTGGTCGTAGGCATTGTACAAGACTCACACAGACACAGGGTGCCAGTACTGACATGCGTGGGTGCATTGCTTCATGGGTGTGTAGTAGTCAACTCTGCCAGATGGCTATACAAGGCTAGGTGATAGGTATGCCTTGGCATCAGGCCACATGACAATGGTTTGCAATGTGGCTTGGGGGTGTAGTGTCTGGATTTTCCCACACAGGTGGGTATTATATTCACCATCCAGTCACCTGGGTAACCATTGTGTGTGGCCAATTCTGTGCATTGCTTGCCATGTATGTGTTCCTTAGTCTATGACATGGACGGTGTCTGGGATGTGCATAACTCCCACATGTATGGACAGTGACATGGGGAACTGTACCTGTGGTGTCTGGCCCATGTGTACACAGATTGTTATTATCAGATTTGCTAGTCCTGGCCTCATGTGGTGGGAACAGTTAATGGACAGCAGGTTGACCCTGCACCTACATTGATAGCATGATACCGGTATTCTCTGGTGTCAGTGGCATCTGTCCATACAGGGCATGTTTTTCAGGCATGGTATGTCCTTTGTGGGTTACATTTGATGGCACCACAGGTGTTGCAGGTGGGGAACATAGGGAAGGTACACTGTTGGCATGTAAGTGCCTATTGGACTGATGGACAGGGTGCCATGCCCTCTGTAGCCCACTGCAATCACACCATGGTTACTATCAGTGGGCAATATGCAGAGTACTACCAACATAGCAGCTGTTGCCTAGGCAAGTGTGTGTGCGTGTGTATGAGACATGGGTTGGGAGTGTTCTCTGGGTAATACAAGGGTTTCTAACTTTGTTCACCTGGCCTTGATATCACATGAAGGGGTATGGATTTGCATCCCAGCCTCTCGGCTATTTCACATCTCTTATCCCTGTATGGTAGACATTGTGATGTATACTAGGGCCAACATATACGAACTTTGCAAAACCCATTCCACATTGAGTCCAGTTGTTACACACTCACATCCACCTCCACACAGGATATGAATAACAAACATAGACACGCCTGTTACTTCTCAGATGAGAACTCCTGCTTAACTAGTTTAGTTAATTTACAGCACTATGCAGTTATAGAATGAGCCACAGAGATTATTTGAGTACTCTTTCCCCAAAGGTGTATTGCACAGTGAATGACATCAGCAGGATTTCCAAAGTAGGGCATTAGACTTGCAGTGAGTGTGACTAGCCTAAATGCATTGCTCCCTTCACAGACATACACAAAAACATCCATAACTGCCATGTGTGGGAATAGATCCCCTACCAGAGTTTCTGTCACACTACAGCATGAAGCTGTTACAGGACACGCCATGGGGATTAGTGGAGTACTCCTTCCCCAAAAGTGTATTTCACAGTGAATGATATCAGCAGGATTGCCAAAGTAGGGCATTTGACTTGTAGTGAGTGTGACTAGACTACAATGCATTGCTCCCTACACAGGCATAGACACACATACAGACATCCACTGCTGCCATGTGTGGGAAGAGAACCCATACCAGAGTTCTATATCACACTACAGCATGAAGCTGTTATAGGATGCGCCACAGGGATTACTGTAGTACTCTTTCCCTAAAGGTGTATTTCACAGTGAATGACATCAGCAGGATTGCCAAAGTAGGACATTTGATTTGTAATGAGTGTGACTAGATTACAATGCATTGCTCCCTACACAGGCATAGACACACACAAAACCATCCACAACCGCCATGTGTGGAAATAGAACCCCTACCAGGGTTCTATATCACACTACAGCATTAAGCTGTTATATGATGCACCATGAGGATTACGGGAGTACTCCTTCCCAAAAGGTGTATTTCACAGTGAATGACATCAGCAGGATTGTCAAAGTAGAGTATTTGACTTGTAGTGAGTGTGACTAGCCTACAATGCATTGCTCCCTACACAGACATACACAAAAACATTTACAACTGCCATGTTTGGGAATTGAACCCCCACCATAGTTCTATATCACATGACAACATGAAGCTGTTATAGGACACACCATGGGAATTACTGGAGTACTCCTTCCCTAAATGTGTATTTCACAGTGAATGACATCAGCAGAATTGCCAAAGTAGGGCATTTGACTTGTAGTGAGTGTGACTAGCCTACAATGCATTGCTCTTTACACAGCCATAGACATACACAAAAACATCCACAACTGCTATGTGTGGGAATAGAACCCCTACCAGATTTCTATATCACACTACAGCATGAAATGGTTATAGGATGCACCACAGAGTTTACATGACTACTCTTTCCCCAAAGGTGTATTTCACAGTGAATGACTTCAGCAGGATTGCCAAAGTAGGGTGATTGAATTGTAGTGAGTACAACTAGCATAAAATGCATTGCTCCCTACACAGACAGAAACACACAGTTGCCATGCCAAGGATTAGAACTCCTACCTAACTAGTTTCTCACACTACAGCAGTATGCAGTTATAGGACTCACCATGGAGATGACTGGGCTAAAGCTTTTGGAAAGGTGTATTTCACAGTGTATGACATCAGCAGTCTTGCCAAAGTAGGGCATTTGAATTGTAGTGAGTGTGACTAGTCTAAAAAGCATTGGTCTCTACACAGAGACACACACACACAGTTGGTATGTCTGGGATTAGAACTCGTACCTAACTATTTTGTCACAGTACAGCAGTACACAGTTATAGGACATGCCACATAGATTACTGGACTACAGCTTTCCGAAAGGTGTATTTCACAATGTATGACATCAGCAGCCTTGCCAAAGTAGGGCATTTGAATTGTAGAGAATGTGACTAGCCTAAAAAGCATTGCTCTCAACACAGGCAGACACACACACACATGCACACAGAGTTGCCATGTCTGGGGTTAGAATTCCTACCTAACTAGTTTATCACACGGCAGCAGTACGCAGTTATGGGATGCGACACAGAGTTGACTGGGCTACATTTTTCCCAAGGGTGTATTTCAAAGTGGATGACCTCAGCAGACTTGTCATAGTAGGGCTATGGAGAGGGCAGTGTTTGTGCATGGGCCATAACCCATTCATCTAGAGGTTGATACACCACATGCAGGCACACACAGAGTTATATTCCACAGGTACATGTATACAGATGCTATATGACTACTTCCTTGTACAGTCATGTTGCACAGCTAGCACTTGCACCACATAGTCTGTAATGCTGACAGATACTGGTGGCTAATGTCTACATTGAGTGACATCTGAACCTCATGTGGTTGTAGCCATTTGGCTGTGTGCTGGGTGGGGCAGGCCTCATAACAGATGGCTCCTTCTCACAGTCACTCTCTTCCACACATCTATGTATGTTTAGTTTTGGCTTATTATAGTGTTTTGTTCTTGGATATATTCCTGCATTCCTATCCACTGTGTGTGCAAAGCATGAGTGGTGCATACTGAGGAGTGTCTGCACTAACATCTGCAACTGCCAGATATGTCTGGTCCACTGTTGTTTGCAGACATGGGTTTCATTTGTTTGTGTGTGAGCATACCCATATGCCCTTCTGTATTGAATGTGTGGATTGATTCCAGGAAGTTTGTACTCCAGTGCAGACCTTTGTGTTGTACACCTTCAGGTAGCAAACTGTTTCTGCAGGGTATCCATTGATCATTTGGCAATATGGGGGCAAACTGTGCATGGAATAGTGTGAACTGTAGGTGATTGTGTCTGTCCTGCTTCAGCTGCATGGTACTGCTGTTAACATAGATATTCAGACATGTGTACTGTTATATACAGTGATGTTTTCTGTCCTCATGTACTGTTAGGTGGACATTCTTGCTCACAGTTATGTCTTGGGGGACAAGGATGACTGCAGCTGTCTCAGGTATTGTGGGCAGGCACCTATGTATTCATGGTAAGTTATGCCATTCTGGAGGGGGAGCTGCAGACACTTGTGGTGGGTCTGTGTATTCGGTTCAGCACCTTGGTACAGTGCTGGCAGAGGATCCCATACTTGTACACCCATCAATATGACAGTATGGGCTTATCTTGCTGTGGCAATGCCTCACAGCTGTACAGATTTGCACAGGTTACCCAGAGGCAGGGGCCATGGGTCAGGACATTACCCCTATTGTGGTGTATGGGCACCCATGTATGTGTTTGCAGCCATGGATAGTGTGTGCACACAGTTTGGTGTCAGACCCTGCACATTCCATGCTGCCCATGCTCCTCCCGCTGTTATTCTAACCTCTTCCATACATTATGCATACATTCTCTGATACTTTCCCTAAGGGTATCACCCCATCACAGGTGTGTGTTAGTGTTGGTCCACAGTTCATGCAGTGGGACATGGTGGACATGTTACTGTGGTTTGTCCACATGGCCTTGCATATGGCTTAAGTGGAGTGTGTTATGTTGTTATTTGGGTGCCCATGACATAACATGCATTGGCAGTACGTATGAGACACAGGCCTTTGGAAGAGGCCTGTGGGGCATTAGGTGTTGCTGCAGGCCAGGTGTGGCAGGCCGTTGCATTCTGTCAGCCCTACAGTCTCAGACCACCATACAGTATATTCCCCTGGGGTGACAGGATAGCTGTGATAGGTGTTCATGCCAATACCTTCTATCAGTCTTAATCAGGTGGTGTGGATGCTAGCAGGGTGCTACCCACAGCTAGAGACACACCTGCATGGGACACCTGCACTGCCTGCTGCATTATTCCGTTATTGCCATATACAGGTGGGGTCATACTGTACCCATTCCCCACAGCAGGGATATGACCAGAGAGGTACTTGTGGGTGGTGTTTGCATGATCTGGGTGCATGTGTGCTATGGGCACTACTTGCATCTCACACACAGATATCTAGCCAAACAGTCATGCCATGTCAGTCTTTCAGATGGTGACACATATTACCACCATACATTTACAATGGCTTACTGCTAGCATGTGTTATACTGGTGGGGATTGTTTTTGGCACTGCAGTTGTGATGGCTTGTCCCTGTCATTAGCAGTAGTGGGCAATGGCCACCAGGTCTTACCTCAGCATGCATACATACTGACCACTCTCACACAATATGAAACACACACCATCCTAGCACATACAGACCTGCATATTGTGCAAATGCTACAACCTATCCTGCTACCTTGGCCACCTCTGGGCATCTGTGCTCCACTCGTATTATACCTACTGATACATGTTACTACATTTCTACACAGATCTGCGTGGGACATTCCAGTTACTACATTTCTACACAGGATTGGGGGGGGCATACCTGACTGTTACTACATTTCTACACTGGATTGGAGGAAGGGGCACACCTGACTGTTTCTACATATCTACATAGGAGTGGTGGGCACACCTGACTGTTACTACATTTCTACATAGCATTGTGGGGGGAACACACCTGACTGTTTCTACATTTCTACACAGGATTGGGGGGCACACCTGACTGTTACTACATTTCTACATTGGATTGGGGGTGGGGGCACATCTGACTGTTTCTACATGTCTACATGGGAGTGGGGGCACACCTGACTGTTACTACATTTTTAAATAGGGTTGTGGGGGGGACATCTGACTGTTTTTACATTTCTACACAGAATTAGGGAGGCACACCTGACTGTTACTACATTTCTAAACAGGATTGGGGGAGCGCACTTGACTATTACTACATTTCTACACAGGATTGGGGGGACATATCCAACTGTTTATACATTTCTACACATGACTGGGCACATCTTACTGTTTCTAGATGTCTACAAGGATGGGAGGGCACACCTGACACTTGTACACATTTGCTATGACTGTACTGGTATGGCAGGCACTCCATTTCATTCTGTATGCTAACCTATCATGCTGACTAGAAGCATATCAGTGTGCTACAGGTCTTAACTTTGGTCCACCTACATATTAGTGTCTGACTTCCTACACTTCAGAACTAACATCCCACTGCCTGACCTGCTGTAGTCTGTCTGTGTAAGTGTGGGGGGGATGTTACCCATAGGCATCATTCAGAGGCCATAGCACAGCCTCTGTTTGTGTTTGTCTACACCTGTCCTGCTGGCTGAGGCTGTTGTTGGGTATGTGAACCTCCCTGACTGGCATGTGTGAGTCATATGGACACACATGTCACCCAGCACATTTCCTGCAGTGGGTTTTGTCGTCTTGTGTGGTACTGGCTACTATGGTGACTCCAGTATTTGTTACAGATGTTATGGTGCCACTATGGGTGTCTACTATCTGCTGGCATACCATTCAGCCACCCAATTTCCTTGCATGTTTACATCCATACCATAGATACAGGTAACAACACATTCTACTCCATTCAGCAATTGGTAGGTTGATTGACTTACCTTGTGGGTGTGCCAGTACTGAGGATGGTGCTGGAGGGCTGTCTATGTCGGATGCACATAGTACACTCCATATACATGGTTGAGCACAGGCAGTGTCATGTTTGGCATCCCTTTTATTGTATGTGCAAATCAGAGAGAGGTGTCAATCCCTGGGTCCCTACTGTGTCAGTGTATGTGCTATGCGGTGCCTCTTTGCCAAGGCCAGGGCATACTGGGCACACCTCCATCTGTCTACTGGGACAGGCTCAGGTTGTTCCTCCACAGAGTCACTCTGTGCCTGTGCAGGCCTTGGCATTGGTAGGGGGCTGTGAGGCCCTGCCCCATGCTGTTCCTGCTGCAGCTGTTTCCGCAGGATCATACTGTGTAGCATGGCACATGCCATAACAATTTGAGTACATGTAGCTAGTGAGTACTGCAAGGCTCCACCAGATGTGTCCAGGCACCGGAACTGTGACTTGAGCATCCCAAACACACGCTCTAAGTCTGGTCTGTGCATGTGCCTCATTATGGCATTCTTTTTCGGGTGTGTGTGCATTTCTGATGGGTGTCATCAGCCACGGCTCCAATGTGTAACCAACATCCCCCACTAGGTGACCGTAAGGGATGTCCCCATTGGCAAATCTCTGGTACAGCTGCATGAGATGGCAGATGTGGAAATCGTGATCGCTTCCAGGGCAGCCAGCATGCACATTCATTATAATGTCCTGGGCATCGCACATGACCTGGCAGTTGATGGAAGGGAGGCCCTTGTGGTTGATGTAGACCCTACCCTGATCACCGGGTGGTGGTTTGAAGCATATGTGCATGCAGTCTATAGCATCCACTACCTCAGGGTATTCTGCTATTTGGTGGAAGAGATGCATATTGCTGTCCAACACCTCACAGGTGTCAAGGAAATATACATGCTCACCAGCATGTGCTGACATGGCATCCCGGAACTGGTGGAATACTCTGGATGCTGATGTCTGTGACATCCCCATGATATCCCCAGTTGAGCTTTAGGAGGTACCTGTGGCTAGTATTCCTAGGCCTACATATATCTTGCTGTCCACTGGGATGGGTTCCACTCTGTCAGCTCAGTGTGTCAGGCGTGGCCAGCACAGCTCAACAATTTGCCGTAGGAGGTCCCTGTCCACCCTATAGTGCTCCACTATCTCCAGCTCATGTAGCCCCTGGTAGGTTACCCTGGGTTTGTACACTCTTCTCTGTCTCCTCACTGTGGGTTGGTCGACAGAATTCACATCCTCTCAACCCTCAGCCTCTTCCACATGTTGTTGTATGATGCCTGCTGTAGCCCTTATCATTTTTTTGTTTTGTTTGTTATAAGATCCCCACTTGTATACACTGGTGGTGTAGTGCATGGAAAAAACCAGAGAGGAAGGTGTTTGCATAGTTTATAGTAGTGTTCTTGGCTGGGCTGGTCTGTTGCCTGTGTAATTGGCTGATTCAGATGCATTTCACCTGCCAGCTATGCTAGTTCTCCTAGATTACCTTCCTACTGCTGTTTTCCCTTCCCATTGCCTTCCTGTTTAAGCCCGGGGACACGCAGCACAAACACAGTGCTCAAATGTGCACAGAGCTGCTATTTCCTGGTTTACCTTTTTTTTCCGTTAAAACCTGGTGCGCGGTGCGCTCACCCACTTAGGCAATGTAAAGAGTGCTAGGCAGCCTCAGACACACACCCTTGCCTAGCTGTGCTAAGCTCGGAGCAAACCTGAGCCACAAGGCTCCAATTCGCTTACAGTATGCCTGACATCCCCCTCCCCCCATGATGTCAGCTAACTCCTAGACTTGCACCAAGCTATTCCTGCTCTTACACTGTTGGGAGCTGACTAGTATGCATGGGAAATCTGGGATTCACTATCATTCCCCTAATTTGCATAGGATTGCCTGCTAATGCATAGTGCCATGTCTCACACTGAGCCTCCCCTCTTATCAACAACTATTCACTGGCCATGTTGTCTTCTGCCTGCCATTGACCATAACGGCAGAATAGTGATTTTAGTTAGAATGCTTATTTTAGGTTTATTGTCTTATTTCCCCCCCGATCCCATTTGAGCACCACTGCCCTACACTTAAACAGCCGAGATCGGCTAAAAAAAATAAAAGTTGATTTTTTTTTTCAACTGTTTTCCATGCCAGTGGCCTTATACTTGGCCATTGGCATGCTTTCTAAATGATATGCACCCTTTATTTGGAGGTGTCACGGCTCCATGTTGGAATTTGCAGAAATGTACTCCGTTACTGGCGGAGTACATTTCTGCAGATTACACTAGTCCTGCATGGCCGGTTTCCAGATTCTTGGATCACAAATGTACCTAATTTGCATGGATTTCTCCTGCAAATGTGGTAGTTTGCATACACGGGATGAGTCTCTGCAAGACTAGTGCAGGCGCGCTTGTGCACGCCCCTACAGGTTATTCCTGGATCGCACGGCAGACATATTGTCTGCTGGAGCTCTTGCCCTAATCCTGCACACCGTGCAGGCCTTGCAGAATCTGAGACACACACAGGCATACACTCATACACTCATACACACACACACACACACACACACACACACACACACACACACACACACACACACACACACAAACACACACTGTGTGTTTGTGTGTGTGTGTGTGTGTGTGTGTGTGTGTGTGTGTGTGTGTGTGTGTGTGTATTTAGAAAGTCATTGAGATTGCCAATCTGCACTTTACTGAACTGAATTTATAGTTAATTTCATTGGATGTACTTCCATCAAGGAATGAAATACACTGATGAAGTGTTTATTGTTGCTGTGTAACAGTGTAAATGATTTGGTACACTGTATTCACACACACTGCTGAGAAACAGCACAAGTTGTATTTTTCCTGAAACTGGGATATTCAAGATTACAGGAATAATCACTTTTCTCCACTCACATGATCCTAGAGTTTATACTTTTAAAGCAACTTGTGTTGGGTGGCAATCCCCCATGTGAGAGATGGGGCGGGTGGGGGGGGGGTTGACCCTCAAAAACATTCTTTTCAATTACTTTTTTCTTTTCACAGGTTCCTCACTTACAAGTAGTTTAGTGGTTTGGGACATGATATACTGAATTATCAATCTAGTGCAAATCGTTAAAAAATCCTAAAGCAATTTACCGTTGCTAGAAATACTTAGGTTAATTAATATACTGCTTTAATGTATACATAAAGTAGACAGGAAGGAAAAAGGTGGATTATTTTGCTAGGTGTGCATTTTGCCCCAAGCTGAATGATGCATTTTAGTACTTTTCATCTCATTGATGTAATGCTCTGATAGAATATGCTATGCTAGATTCCTGACCCAGAGACTCCCTAGACTCTGGAATAGACTGCCCATACATGTCAAGCAGAGCGCCTCTTTGGCCCTCTTTAAAAGGAACCTTGATGACTGGATGGGAGATAGGAAATTCACCCCGGGGATCAAGTCATTCGCCCTGCTAGACAGGGGTCCAGGGAAGTAAATACTGTGGGAAGAAATAGTCAGGGAATTATTATGGCTAGGCTTGTATAGGCCCTAGTGCTGATACCGTAGTACCAACCTATAAACCCATGAACCTATGCTTGAATGATAGCCATGCAAACTTTATCATATAACTGCATATTTCTACCTTGTTTTTAATACTTACTGTTTTTGTTACTTTTTTTAATTTTGTTTTCAGCTGTTGGAAGTATTACAATTTGATCAGCTGACTATTGCTGAATAGTTAAGAAAAGGGAATGTTGGTATTTTTTAATTCACTGAAGAAGCTGAATGGTGAAATCAGTCTATTGTTTTTGTTTCCTGTTTGGTGCAAAATAATTTGATAAGAACCATTGTGCGTGTGCTGGATTTTGATGTAAAGTTTATCATATAGGTGGAAAAGCCCAGCAACACCTGTATAGAATATAGGATTCTTGCCATTTGGTGCAGAAGCACATGTCAGTAGATTACAATATCATCTTCTTGACAAACAAGGGACAATCACAACAGAAAAATAATACCTTACATTCCATGAGCATGCCATATGTTGATTTTCAGCCTTAGTACTGGCAGATTTGATAGCATTTGCCTGTAAAGCTTGTAGTATTGAAATTAACTCACTGTACAGAAAGAAAAATAGGAGATGCATATTTTCTCAGTAAAATCAAAGCATTCTTTACAACATCAGAACTTCATACAAGTTTAACGTATGAAACAGCCACATGAAGCAATCACATTAAAATAGTCACTGCAGTCACATGGCTTCTGTCTGATAGCAAATAAAACTCAATGAAGCTATATAATTGTATAAAACATTAAAACACAGCCTAAAAAATCAATGAAATAGGCACTTATAAAATGCAAAAGTAAAAATTAAAACAGAAGATATCATTGTTCAAAGTCTAGCAGTACCTAATACTTAATAGCTTGTTTTTAAGTGCAGTTTTAAAACGGAGAACTTTGTATATCCCTTATAACTTTCAAGCATTTTGCAACACTAGCTAACAGAACTGTTTGTAGTCAAGTAGCAGATTTAACTTTCCACTTGTAATATTAAATTGCATTTGCCCTAGTATGTAAAATGTACTTTTAAATTTAGTACATTTGATGGCTTACCTATATAGGGTGTTATTCTTATTTTTCATGCTCACTGCATGTATATTGCAACAAACATGATTTGCCAGACTTCTGCTGATCTTTTTAATACCTCACAGCTGTGTATACCCAATTTTATTCAGTAGAATTTTGCTAACACAGTCAAGTCTATTTTCTTTTATAACAAACTTTATTTGAAGTATAAAATTGAAACAGACTGAGATGGCTATACATAGATGAAAAATCAGCCTATCCATTTTTCAGAGATGACAACAATTTAATGGATAGTGGACCGTATCAAATCTTACATGTGTTACCATATTGTTGCATTGTTGCACTTCTTGATACAGCATACAGTAAGAAAACACAAAAGACTGGTAAATGAAAAAAAACTATAAAAAGGATGACCATAAAAAATAATAGCATATTGGAAACAACATCAGGTACTTCGGTCACACAAATTAGATTTTTGTGGTGGTAAGTGCTCTTTTACGCAAATAGTATGCTAGCATCTTCAACTAAAAGAACAACAGCAGATCAGTGTAATATGAACATTTACATGAGGCAAGAGATGAAATATGAATCAAACAAGAACTGAGATATGTGCCTATAATTGTAAAGTTTTTTTTTTCCAACTTACCAACTACATAAGTGAAGCCTGTACTAGGCAGTTGTATTTACAGGATTATAAGGTAGTAAAACCTTTTTCTTTTTATGGATGACAATTGTCTTGGTTTATTATCTAATGATTTAAATGTTGCTTGCTATACTTTTTTCTTGAAAAAATATTCAAACTTTATTGCTTCATCATTGAAGCAAAAAATAGAATAAAGACTGTTCATCAAAATGCAAGTCTTTAGTGAAAATAATAAATTTTACTTACATTTTGTTAAAGCAAATGAAGGGAATAGTGAGGGTGATTTATCTTGTGTCTATTTATGTATTTGATCTTATGAAAGAAGTATTAAATGATAATAAAATAAATTCAAATGATTTACTCCTTGATTTTGGGTATAGTACAAATTGTCTGCAGTGTCTAAAATCAAATAGCCATTTTCTTCCACTTAAGTCTAACAGGAAAAAAGCATGCTTAAGGCCGCAGATTAGATGGATTTAAACAGAAGATAAATAGCTAACATTGCAGAAGCTAAGACAAAATAAAAATAGATTTGGAGGCATTTAGCACCAGGATGGAATGTGGTTGCACATAAAAATGAATGTCATAAAATGTATAAGACCGCATGAAAAAATTCATTCAACATGAAAGTCTATCTATGAATGGTTTATAAGACTTTAATGGACAACGATTTAAATTTATTGAGTTGTAGAATATGTTTACAATTTTTTTTTTTACTCAACAGATTTTTATTTTTTTTTATGTTTATGAGTAAATCGTGATACAGTCACTATTAATTACAGATCAAGTTAACAGAAGTAGTTAATAATCATAACAATATGTACAATATTTACAAATGGTCCAATGAAAGGAAACAGAGAGAAAAAAAAAACACATATGACATTTATAATTATATATTCCTTTAAGTTCACATGATTCCATATCCCCTTTAAATTCATGAAGAGAAAGTTGTGTCTTTTTGTAGTGTGTCTATGAGTATCAAGATTCTATTCCAAGGGTTGTTAATCCAACGTCTGGGAAAAAATTCTTTCTTCTTTAACTTTTATTTCTTTTAGTGCAGATTCCTTTAAAAGAGAAATGAAGTCTTCATAACTTGGAAAGATTGTGGATTTCCATCTTCTTGTTATACATTTTCTGGCCACAGCCAGAATAGTCCATAAAAGAAGTTGATCTCTTTTATTAACAGTTATTAAGGCATCAACATTCAAAAAAAATAATGATTTTGTTAAAACAAATGTGTCATTATAAATGGCTTGAAGAAATTTATTAATGTCATCCCAGAACTTTTTAATACAATCGTAAAATATATGTAACCAATCTGCTTCACAATTTAGAGTACATCTCCAACAAGTAGCTTTCTGATTAGGATTAAATTTAGCAATTTTGTTTGGGGTATAAAAAGCTCTATGCAAAAATTTCCATGTGAAGATTTTCCATATCTGGAAGTTAGAGGTTAATTTAACTGATTGCAGATGATCATTTTTACTTTCAGGAGATAGGCTCATAGTCAGATCTTTTGTTATAGTATTCCATGTGTTTTGAGTTATTTTGGTTTCATACACTATTAATATTTTATATATTTTAGATATAGAAATTAACTTGTTATGCTTGTCATAAATTATTTCTTGTATATAATTTATGAGTTTTGGCTTAGAATTAAAACTTGAATTATTAATAACCTCCCACAAACTTTTTGCGTGATGCAATACTTTTGGAGATCTTCTCTATCTTTATCAAGTATTTTAAATTCATCTATTACTTGTTGGATGTTTAATGTGCTAGAATTGTTTAAGCATTGGAACCAACAAATAAAATTATTAGTTTCCCATTTAATACATTTTTTTTCTTGATTTTTTTCTTTAAAATTCTTTGTTGTATTAAAAGGTATCAAAAGTTCAAACCATAGTTTTATATCAGAATTTGTTTTTAAGAAATTTCTAAATAGATTATATATGTTATTTAAGTATGATAAATTGGTAGGTTTTGTTGTATTGTTTTGTAGATTGCTACTTAATAAGTGCCAAAATATGTTGTTATGATTCTTCAAGTCTATATTTTATAATGTTTTATTTTCATTTAAGAAAAAAGTTGTATGTAGAGTTTTCCACCTAGACGAGTAGTTTGGGTTTATCCATTGTAGTACAAGTTTAAAGATGGAAGCTTTAATGTATGTCTCTATATCTGGAAATTTAATTCCTCCCAAGTCCCAGGGTCTAATATTGTGTGTGAAAGCAATTCTATTTTTTTTGGATACCATAGAAAGCCCATCAAGAGTTTCTGAATTTTTTTTATAATTTTTTTGTTTGGTAAGCTAGGAATTGCTAATGCTATATAGTTTATTTTGGGTAATAATATCATTTTTATTATCTGTAATCTATCTTCAAATTTTAACGTTAATTTATTCCAGGTATCAATTTGTTTTTGAATTAAGTTTTGAATTTTATTATAATTTAAAGTTATAGTAGTATTTATGTTGTCAGCTATAAGAATTCCTAGGTATTCGAGTGATGAAACTCTTTCTCCAATAATTTGATACTCACTCAGATGATAAACATCATCTCTATTCAAGAGTATATGTTTTGATTTTGCTTTGTTGAAATAAAGACCTGAAATGGAGGAAAACTCTTTTATTTTTTCCTCTAATGCTTGTATGGTCTCTTCTTTTGGTTTTAAAGTCAACAAGATGTCATCAGCAAATAACATGATTTTGGAATTATATTGATTATAAAAAGTAATTCCTTCTATTTTTAGTTCACTTCGTATTGTAGAAGCAAATAGTTCTATCACTATGGCAAATAGTATGGGAGACATAGGACAGCCTTGCTTAGAGCCTTTAGTTATTTTAAAAGCCTCTAAAGTAAATGGGCCTAACTTTACATAAGCTAGATTATCTTTATATATGTTCTTTATTAAATTTATAAAGTTTGATGGAAAATCAAAAAATACCAGAATTTTAAATAAGTAATCCCAATTTACTGAATCAAATGCTTTCTCTATATCAAGTGTAATTATAAGGGCTTCTAAGTTATCTCTATTCAAAGCTTCAATAATAGTTAATATTCTCTGAATGTTATCATACATGTGCCTACCAAATATAAAGCCTGTTTGGTCTTCATTTATAACGTGAGTCAAGGATTTTTTAATTCTATTCACTAAGATAGACATAAAAAATTTATAATCATTGTTAAGCAGAAAGATTGGTCTATATGAGCTACACTGGGATAAATCTTTTTTATCTTTTTTATAGGAGTAACTAGTGAGTATTTCCAGGATGGTGGGATTATATTTTGTGTTTGAATTTCATTTAGCATATTATGGAACAAAGAAATTGATGCATTTGGGAGGATTTTATATAATTCCAGTATGATTCCATCCATTCCTGGTGATTTGTTATTCTTACTTACTTTGATTATATCTCTTATTTCCTTTATGGAGATATGTTTATCCAGGTCTATTTTTAGTTGTGCAGTTAATGTATTTAATAAAGGACAGTTAAATTCCAGCTCTAAAGAAGTAGTATTGCTAGCCTTATTTCCATAATGATGAGCATAATAATACTTAAAGGCTTCAAGAATATAATTTACTTCAGATACCTTCTTTTTCCCTTTCCCTTCGTGTATTATATTTATGATATTATTTTCAGAATTCTGCCTCTTAATTCTCATAGCTAAGTTATGGATGTGTTTTGGGGATGTTGATATTGAGGCAAATTTTAGTTTTTCCAAAGCTAGATTTGTCTTATGGGTAAGAATTTCATTATATTTCTTGTTTAAATCTTTAACTTCTTCTCCTTTTTTTCTGATCTTCTGATACATCATAATAGCTTATATTTAATTCTATTATTCGTTTTTGAATATTATGTAGTTCAGATTTCCATTCTTTTGTTTTATTTTTAAACCATGTAACAATTTTGCCATATAAAAAGACCTTTAATGTGTCCCATGTTATTGTATTGTTTGTATCTTTAATCAGGTTTGTTTCTAAAAAATATTTAATTTCTGTATCTAGCCAAGGTTTAAATTCCTTTAATTTAAAAAATGCAGGCTGGTATTCTTGTTACTAGATTTAATCTTTTAAAATCCATTTGTACTGTAATGATTAAGGCGTTATGATCTGAAAGAGGACATGGAATAATAGAAAATTTTACTATTCTGTTGTTTAAGTCAGAAGATATAAGTATTTTATCTATTCTTGTTTGAGTATTAAAGCGATAATCACTGTGTGAATAGTTTAGTGAGTTAGATTCTTTAAACTTAAATGCATCTATCAAATTTAAGTTTTCTATCCATCTCTTGAAATATTTACCTATGGGTGAAAGACATAAATTTCTTTTATTAGTTTTTTCAGAGCTATCCAGAATACAATTAAAATCTCCCCCCAATATTATCATACCTTTATATACTTTGTTAATCAATTCTATGTGTTTTTTAACAGTAGATAGTTCAACTCCAGGAATCCAATAAATATTTATTAAAGTCCAAATTCTATTTTGATATTTTATTATTACAATTGATAACAACCCTGCTTTATCTTCATGTTTGTAAATGATCTGTGGAATAATGGTACTTCTTTTCCATAAGATTATAACTCCTCTTGTTTTTTTTTTATACTGGGAATGAGAGAGGATTAGATAGTCATTGGGTTTCCATATGAAATCTTCCTCTAATTTTAGATGGGATTCTTGTATAAATATAATTTGTACTTTTTGTAATTTCAGATATTTTAGAAAGTTTGACCTTTTTATAGGGTTATTTAAACCATTAATGTTTATAGATAACAAAGTTGTGTCAGTCATTTTTATAAGTATTTATCATGTGTTTTCAGGTTGATTGTTTTATTAGACGTTTGCTTTGTCTTGGGACCTATGGTATTTAGTATATTAGTTATATCCTCTTTTCTTTTAGAAGTTATTACAAAACAAGTATAACTATTTCTATATGTGTTTAAAAAAAATCTTCCATTTGGACCACTGAGAAACAAAAAAATGGAAAAACATTGTATTAACATATTTTAAACAAACAAATAGTGTTTCAACCACACCAAGTCTCAAACATGAAGTGTCTAACACCTCAAATCTGTTTGAACTTAAAAATTCAAACAGATTTACGTTCAAGATAAACATTAGCATTAAAGAAGAAATATTACTCTAGCTTGAGCTCTTCAATAAGGAAAACAAAACTAAAATCAGAGAACATCAAATACTTTCATGCATGTATATATTTAAATCTTGACTGTAAAATCTTGTTACTACATGAATGCATTCCATCAACATAGAATAGATTAATTAATAAATAGCTAGTCATTTTGTTATTATTTCATGTCTTGGTATAGGTAATAGTGTACCTATAGAGTGCAATGCTTCAATTAATTAGTCATTTATATAGTTATTTTCCATACATTGTAGTAATGGTATTAATTTACAAACAACAATATTAAACTATCTATAAGGGATTATAACTGTGCTCTTAGAAATATAATTAATACTTTTGCTATGATTTTGCATTATTAGAATTGGTACATTGTTACTAAAACTCATAATTTCTTTCCAAAACTGTATGAGACATATCATATTATTTGATTATTATTACAATCTTCTAAAATAAATTACTATATTAATAATTAACAATAAGAATTATTGCATATTAGATTACGTCTTCTTGAACAATATAACTTATCAAACCCGGTCAAGATGTCATGACTTTTATAATTCTGTTGTCTATATAATAAAGTAAAGAAAAAATATTAATTTGTGTGAAAAGTTAAACTCTTGCATTATTTATATGTGACCTTTAATAACTCTGTGACTAATTAGCTATTATTCAGAAGATTTTCTCTATTTAGTTCCAGGTAAAAGCAACACATAACAGAGTTCATCATCTGTAAACACAAATGTAATGAGTATTTAATAACTGATAAAAGTCTCATATTTAAAGTAGGCTGTAAACAATAAACTAGCATTATGCCTATGAATGTAAGTTACAATGATAATGCTAAGAAGTCACAGTTGTATCATATACAACTATTTATAATGATTGTTTTTTTCCCTTTCTTTTTCTCCTTTTATAAAGCTTCTTTTTGTATGTTAAATTGTTTAATAGAACAAGTTATTAAATAAATAAGCATCTGAAATACCTTTTAAACTAGTAGTTGGAAGTTTCTTTCATGTCACTTTAAGTCAACAAATGAAACTAATCCATCTAACACATTAACAATTACATGAGTTTGGAGAGCATGTACATCGTATATATACAAGACATTAATCACCAGATCACAGCAGTATTTAAGTGGTTCATTCTATCCCAGTCAGTTTATGTAACACCTTCTTCAAAGCGCAGGTATCACTATATTTGGATATATCACTGGTAAAATTTAAAAGCAACTGACAACACTATTACTTTCTTTTTTCCTTACTCTCCTTCTTCTTCTTTTTTTATTATTTCCTTCTTTTTTCTTTCCCCTTTTCCTCCCTTCTCTTTTTAAATAATGGGAAATAATGAAAGCACTTGGGAAATTAGAAATAATTTAAAAGTAAACATTTCACATTTAAAGTATTGAATAATAATGTGCAGAGAGAAAAAAAAAAAACTTTACAATGTTGTGTTTGAGCACCATCTTCTGGGAAGTAGCTGTAATTACAGCTGTGTGCATTTCAGCATTTCACTTGTTAAACAAGCTACTTTCCTTAACAGAAAGCTAAAGAAATCTAAAACAGAAAGTTCATGACTGCTGCTCATACTTAAATAATTTATTAAAATGATGATAACATTCAATTTAATTTAAGAAATACTATCATTAGACTTTTCCAATTCTATTCTCCACTAGTAGCAATGATAATTTAATGTGTTTGTAAGCATATATATAGCGCTTTATTCAAGGTTATTTTAGCACTATTCTTAAGTATACTTTTATCTGAAGTTAGCAATAGGAAATAATGCTGTAGCAGAGGATAAAAGGAGAATATATGATTTGTAAAATTAATTGAAAGCTAAACGCTTTCATTTCAAGCAAACAGAACAGCCGAGTTTAGAAAAGGGATATTGTGATAGTGTGTACTTGCGTGCCATCTTCTGGTCAGTAATTGTAACTACAAGTATGCATGCTTCAGTATATCTCGTGCTGTGAAAGAGATGGTGAACAACTTTCTGTGTAAAAATATAAACATAGCCAAGCAGTAGGTTTGTGAATGCTATTTACTTTTAAATGGTTCAATGATGTTCTAAGAACAACTGATGCATTTAGAAACATTTTTATTTTTAACATATTTATCTCTAAATTTTGGTTGATAAGTATAAAATGTGCACTTTAATAACATAACATACTATTATAAAATATAAAGGAATTTATTCAGACAGTTGCTAGTAACTTATTTTAGCTATGAAATACTTTTCTAGGAGAAATAGTCTAAAAGATAAACTATTATAAGGACTTCTAGAACAATGTTAATAAGCATCTAATAAACTGTCTTGATTTTATATTCATGCGACAACATAAAAAAAAGCAATTATGCATTTCAGTTTCTTAGTGAATCAATTTTTAGGTACTAAATAAAATATTATTATAATAGGCTAAATAACTAATAAAGGGCAGAAAAACTGCTTTGAGTCATATATTAAGGGAATTAACTTTTAGATAATGTAGTCATACCTTGGTTGATACTTTGAGAGAAGTAGTATCTTCCGAATTCTTCATGTCAGTCTTCTGCTTCTTTTTTTCCCTCACCTCCAACCAGATATTTTTTCCTGAAGCTCTTTTTAGGGAAGATGTATTTGCCCAGTCCATTTCATCGGGAAGTGGAATTATGTTGTTGTTTTTTATGAAGGTTGTGGCTTCCTCTATGTTATTAAAAGATCTCATGTCATTATTGTATTGAATTCTTATTTTGGCAGGATAAGAGAGCTGTGTCTTGATTTTATGCTGCTTTAGAAGTTTTACTAATGGCCATGCTTTCTTCCTTAAATCCAGAACTCTTGTGGAATAATCATTATCAAATCTTAATAATGACTGTTTATACATAACAGGATTTTTCCTCCATGCTGATCTCAATATTAGTTCTTTGTCCATAAAAGATAAAAATTTAATCACTATGGATCTTGGAGCAGACTTAGAAGAAATAGAAAGTGGCTTACCAATAGCTCTGTGTGCTATTTCTATTCCATAAGATAATCCTTCTTTTAATCCTAGAACTTCAGGTAGCCAGGAGTTCAAAAAAGAGATAATGTCATCCCCTTCAGTTTTCTCTGGAAGACCAAAAATCCTTATGTTTGTTCTTCTCTCTCTATTTTCAATATCATCCATTTTATTTATTAACCGTGTATTTTGTTGTAACAAAAATTGGGTTTGTAGTTCTTCTTCTTTTAATCTCCCATCAACATCACTTTAAGGAAGTCTCAATGTCTGAAATTTTTGTTTGTTGCTGTTGTAATATTTCTTTAAAAATTTCAGTTTGTTTTTGACAGTTATCTTTAAGACTTTCTAAGTTCTCAGAAAATCTTTCCATCTTTAACGACAAGTCCTGTAAAGTAGCAGATATCTGTTGCATCTCTTTTTTCAGTATAGAATCTGAGTGTGAGTTCTTTGAGTTAATCATTTTCAACAGCTTGTGGTGTCCTCTGAAGTATTTGACAGGAAAATTTCAGAATTTTTTCTTTAAAGTTGGTATTTTTATTGTATGTTACTTCTTCTTCAATAATTACCCCAAATTTTTTAAATATTTTTAATTTTTCCTGTATTTTCTAGTAAGAGTTTGAAGAGCTCAAATTTAAGCTGCTTTCAGTTAGCCATTAGGCTCCGCCCTATGTTTACAATTTTTGATAAAAGAAGGATGTTGAATGTTTAAATTTCAAGTATCCATAGGAAGTTACTTTGTTCCATTCATAAAATGTATCAATGCGTTTTATTTATTCATTATTATTATTATCAATATCATTATTATTTGTAATGTGATAGGGTGGCACATTATTTTTGGTATAGAAAGATGTCAGCAAAGAGTTTCATGCTTTTGACCCTAGTTTTAAAAGATTATTAATACAAAATTAAAAGAAATTGTTTATTCCATTTTTATTAAAAGTGGTATAACAAGATCAGCCTTTGCCTTTGCACCCTAAATGTGATGTTGAAGATGAGAAGGAAATTAAGATATATATAGCAAATAAAATAGGGTTAGTTACCTCCACAAAGAGACTGATCATCAATGTCCTGTGCTGGAACCTTTCCTGTTTGGCATCTACTTTTCTGAAGTAAAAGTCAATGACAAAGGGTACTGGCTGACAGAGTTTGCATATGACTGTAATCTAGGAGCAGTCATTGAATCTTCAGATTACTTAGCCATCCTGCAGTAAGGTTTGTCTCAAATAAATAACTGCCAAAAATGCGTTATTGTATTTTTTCGGAAGTCATCTACCCCAGGGAACTACCATATTCACAATGTACCTGTAAGAGCTGACACAGTTGTTTATGATTTGGGAACTTAAGTGGACAGTGACCTAAGTTTCAATTACCACGTGTCCATTATTGTAAGGAAGTTCTTTTGAATTGCACAGCTTATAAACAAAGGGATTGTGCCTAGATATAGGGATGTAATTGTTGCCATTTACTCAGCCCTCATTAGGCTAATTATTGAGTATAATGCACCCTTTGGCATTTATCTTTCCGGACACATGCAACAACTGCAAGACCCATAGAGATACTTTACTAAAAGGATACAAGGTCTAAATAATATATCTTATGTGGACTGACTTAAAGCTCTATCAGTATATTCAATATCCTACAGAATTCTAAGAGATGACCTGTGTCTGGCACACAACCATCATCCAACCCAGTACTAATAGATTTACTACACATTAGCAAGTCTAATGGCATCAGGAACTAAACCTCTTCTACAGCATCAACAGAATGATTTGTTGGGATAGGTATATCTTACACAGGGTACCACCACTCTGGAACAGACTCCTCATTCACATAAAACAAAGTTCATCCCTGTCCATATTCAAACTCAACTTGGATCTATATATGGGAAACAGAAAATTTGCCTCACGACTGCCTGCTATCCTACTAATGGACATAGGCAGCTCCAAATGGTTTATCCCATACATGGACCCCCTCAAATTATCTATGGTATGATAGCTATTCAAACCAAGAAGGCAAAATGGAAACTTGACACTGCACTTTATTGCACAAGAAATAAAAAGAAGTCAGGCACTTTCATCCCAAATGGGACTTCATCAGAACTAGTATCAGGTCAATCAACCAGTTTAAATACTCATGTAAAATCACATGCCCATTCAATTAAATTGTTTAAAGTAATAATACACTTAATAATAAAACATAAAAAAAAATCTTACTTATAAATATTGCACTGAATGTAAATCATAAAATTAAAATTAAATGAATAAAAAAATAATATATATATATATATATATATATATATATATATATATATATATATATATATCAACAAACCAAACTTTTAAATTTTAAAACAGGTACAACAGAACAAGCTTCATTTAGACCAGGAAACACTTGTGTATTCAAATTAAGTTGCTACATAAGTTCCTGGACAAGTAAATAATCCTCTACAATCTTACCTCTCACATCCCTTTGTAAATGCTCTATAATAAAATATTTAAAACAATGGGATGGACATTCCTTAATATGCCTATATAATGCATTAGACTCATTACATTTCTTAATATCCCTCTCATGCTAATACATTCTAACCTTCACTTTCTTTACGGTTTTACCAATATTAAAAGGTGGGGGACATCTGGCACCAAGCCGTATAAATTGCCCATTTAGTTTCACAATTGTATTTTCCCTTAGTTTTAATGGTCTGTCCATTCAAAATTACTTAATCATCCACTGAAATGAACTTACACATAGAACAGGGTCCACATTTGGACATACCAATTTTAATTTGGTCATCCCCTCCTTGTATACAAGATTCTCTTTCCATTAACTCTTTGAAACAGGTAGTTCTCCTGTATACAATTACTGGATTAACACCCACCACTTTTTGTAGTTGGGAATTGGATGAAATAATGAACCAATTTTTCCTAATAATACTTATTATATTAAATTAATCCAATGTAAAATTAATATACAAGATTTAGAAAAATCTTTTCAAACATCTTTTCTAACCAGTGGTTCACGATTAGTGGAAGTCATTACTTCTTCCGCACCATCTTCCCTGTAACTTAGTAAAGGACAATACAATTTCTTATATCTTTTGTCAACCACTTCATTTTTGATGGGTGCAAGAAACTCCATAGGATACCCCCGGTTAATAAACATTTCTAACAGTTTATCACATTCAAACAAAAATACAGCATCATTTGATACCATCCTGGCTAATATAACCAGTTATCCCTTCACAACAGGTTTCTTTTGAAATCTAGGATGGCAGCTTTGAAAATGTAAATAACTATTGTAAAATGTGGGTTTAGAATGGATATTAGATACAAAACAATTCTTCTCATAATCCTTTATGATTTCAACATCGAAAAATACTATTTTATCACAATCAAATGAATGAATAAATCTCAAAAATGAAGATGCACTATTAATATAATACAAAAAAATACATCAACCTAGACTCGTTGTCATACTTTTTATTTATTTTGTTTTTATTTTACATTTGTTAACTGAGATGGTCTGACTGGATGAGGTCCATTTACAGTGGAGGCCCGAGGTGAAAAGCGCCACATAATTAACAATAAGAAGAATGTTATACAAAAAAGAAAACAGAGACATCATAGCAATATATTATCCAAAAAGTGGGTGTAAAATTAAAAACAATCACTAAAGGGGGAATTAAACACATCATTTTCTTCCCAATATGCCATTATCAAATTAGCAAAACTGGGGGCACATGCTGCCCCATGGCCTTCAAAATATAAAAAAGTTATTGGAGATAACTAAATCCATTAAACTAACTAAAACATTAATTCAGTCTTGGGGCAGTGCTTGTAAATTTACCAGAATATTTTTAAACCATCTCAATCCCTCCTTATGGGGGCTAATCGAATAAAGGTTATATACATCAATTGTAACTAATAGGTGTTTTTTCCCAAATTTAACCTTGGACAATTTGTGTAGAAAGTCCCACGAATCTCAATAAATCTGTGGAACCAATGAAACTGACTTTTTAAGCCCATTGTCAATATACTTGGAAATGACATATGTTTTACTTCTATTAACATCTACAATTGGTCTAAGTGGGGGGTTGTATTCATTTTTATGGATTTTTGGAATCCCCAAAATCCCTGCAATAACAGGATATTTATTGCATAAAAATCATATTCTTCTTTATTAATCTGACCTTGCATGAGTATGTTGTACAACTGAGCATCAACTTTACTATATGTAATATGTAACTCATTCTTAGAAATTTCAACATAGTCATCATAAATAAATAAATAAGTAAGTAAATAAAAGAACATTCATCCTGTTAACATAATCCACCATGTCCATAATTACAACCCCCCCACCTTTATCTGGTTTCATGACCCTCAGGCTTTTATCATTAACAATGTCCTATAAAATATCTCTTTCACCCTTGCTTAAGTTATAGCAAGGACCTTTTATTGGGTATTTTAATGTTTTTCATATATCTCTGTCACAGATCTGTTCAAACAGAGCTAAATTACTGTTAGGTGGAAGATTAAATGTGCTAGATCTTTTTAAACACATATCATACACATTTGTTTCAGCACCCCTAGAATCACCAAACCAAACAGTTAAATTAAGTTTTCAAATAAACAGTTTTAAGTCCAGTAAGGTTTGTTCCACCTTTGCCCTTGTCAAGGGCACAAAATTAAAACCTTTGGCCAATAAATTAGCATGGTTAGAATTAAATTCTTTGTTTGAAAAATTAAATATAGTAAAGTCAGAGTCTTTATTTAATACCTTTCACAGAGTATGCATTTCTATCTTCAGCATTAACTGGTAGATTCTGTGGGAAAATCAGTGTTTCCATCTTGTTCTATTCTTCTTGTTGTAGTCTGTTTTTGGATCAGCTCCCCGTTGCTGCTAAAAATCCTCATTGTTGAAAGTGTTATGATCAGCAACCAGATTCGGTGCCTGAATTCTTTCAAATCTTCTAACCATGGCATCACCATCTCCTTCATTAACCAAACTTGTCCTGGAAATTCCGAATCCCCCTCCTGTCTTCCAGTAGGTTGTTGCCATGATACTACTAAGCATTCTGCCTGTTTATTGGATGGATCAGGGTAGGCAAATCCACTTTTGTATGCAGTGGAATCTCTTTGAAATTTCTTCGGCTTTCTCACTATTATATTATTACATTCATCATCTATTTTGGTGAAAATGTTTGGTTTGTTGATATATATATAAATATATATATATATATATATATATATATATATATATATATATAAATAAATATATATATATATATATATATATATATATATATATAGATATAACTTGAAACAGAACAAATAAACTTGAGAACTCAAAATGGAAAGACAAAGCGAGTGTTCCCAGTCAATAAATCACTTAACAATTACGCGTTTCGTCCACCTTTAATCTCTGTGAACTTCATCAGAAAACAGCCATTACATAAAACAACCATTTTAAATACTATTGGAACAGCAACCACATGATGTTATAAACCAATGAGAATACTAATGTAACCATCTGTTGTCTCATTCACAATATATTATCCAAAATGTGTACCCATTTAGTTTCACTATTTACATAAAACTAAATACATAAAACTGAATACATAAAATGTAATTAATAAAAACACTATACATGTATCAACAATACTACTAAAACACTAATGTGAATGTAACTAATGTTATATTTTAAAGCCTCTGTGCTTGCAAAAAACATTTGATATTAATAGATTCATTCAAACCAGGTATAGCATCTGCTCTAAGCATGATTTGCCAAAAGACTTCTCTACATTCCAACAATACTTTGTAATTACCAGTAAACACTTCATCTTTGACTTTTTCTAACACTGAAAAAGTAAACTTTTTGAATAATGGACAGTTTTGTGCATGTTTAGCAAGTGCGTTGTTGAAATCCTTGTTTTTTATAGCCAACAGGTGTTCATAAATTCTCTTGTTTAGTGTTCTAATAGTTTTTCCTATATAGAAATGTTCACATGAATTACACCGAGCAACATAGACTACATTTTTTGTCTTGCATGTGTAATGATCTTTACTGTGAAATTCTTTCTTTATATGTTTAAAGAAAACAGAACTTGTTCCAGAAACATACCTACATTGTTTGCAACTTTGACAAGGAAATGTACCTAGAACTAGTCTACTGTCTATGTTTTTACACCTGTGGCCATGTTCTAAAATACTTTTTAAATTGACAGTTTTTTTATAAGTAAAAATGGGAAACCTACCTAATGTATCACTTAGGTCTTGATTACCCAAAATAATTTTCCAATTTTCTGTCAAGATGTGTCTGATGGAATCCATTTCATTACTTATAGGAATAGGAAAGGCTAATTTATAAGTCTGATTAATTTCGTGCTTAGTTCCAAAAATGCTTATAGTACTAGACTTATGTAATATAGGAATAGCTTTAGTTTCTCTTAGCATACAAACTTCTTTGATTATGTTCTGTAGCCATAATTCCTTATACCCCTTATCAATGAAAAAAACAGTCAATTTGTTGACTTCTTCTAAAAACATTTCATTCTTGGTAGTTAAATGACTTAACCTGATAAACTGCCCTTTGACTACTCCACGTTTCATAAATTGTGGATGTAAACTGTCAAAATGAAGATACTGATTTGTGAAACTGGATTTTCAATATATTTGACTCTCAAAATGTCCATGTTCTGTGTTGTAACTTAAATGTATATCAAAGAAATCTAAAGTTTCACCAAACTGTCCAATAGTAAACTTCAAAAAGTCTGTTGATTCATTCAAGTCATTGACAAAAGTGACAAAAGACTCTTGATCACCAGTCCATAAAATAAATAAATCATCAATATATCGTCTGTAAAACAACAAATGTTTAGATAAAAAATGAGTTTGTAAAACATTTAACTTCCAGGTGGCCATGACCAAATTAGCAAAACTTGGTGCCACTCTGGACCCCATGGCAACACCCGTAACCTGCTTGTACTTGTTACCTTCAAAAAGTAAGATTTTTTATGTTTTATTTTTTAAATGTATTATTACTTTAAACAATTTAATTGAATGGCCATGTAATTTTAAACGAGTATTTAAACTGGTTGATTGACCTGAATAGTAGTTCTGATGAAGTCCCATTTGGGATGAAAGTGCTTAATTACTTTTTATTTCTTGTACAATAAAGCGCAGTGTCAAGTTTGCATTTTGCCTTCTTTGTTCTTGGTTTGAAGTGTATTAGCATGTCCATCGGGCATATTAATGATATCAGCTATTCTTATTAAGTGTAATATATAATTATTGAGCATGAGATTGTTAAGGCCAATCTCTAACCAAATGGGATAGGTTAATTTGAACAAAAAAGAGCAATTGGCTAGGCTTAAATTGGCCCACATGGGCAGCTGCCTGGTACTTATCTATGAACCTATGAACTTATGAAATGATTTTATTAGATCATAGCTCTTGGATTTAAAATGCTCATTGCATACCTTAATTAGCTATCCAATGCTGTTTGAAATAACAAATGCTCAGCATTAAATTTGAACTTGCCATTCAACTTAATTTGAGAAATCTATCACGTTATTCAGGCAGAGTTTATAAAGCTGCAAGGGGCATCCGAAAGATGTATGGCTGTAATATTTAGTAAACAGGTAAATGTGTGCAATTAGAGACACACTGGACAATGGGGTTGGCAGAAGGTTGAGCTGCAGAGTCAACACTAGCATGAAAAAAAATGTAAATTTTCAAGTTTAACTAGGGACTGTAGTATGCATCTTTCGTTCAAAACCAATAGTAAATACATTAAGTTTGATCCAGACCATTTCAATATTTATTTTACCATAATGCTTAGTTAAAGTGACTTTCAAGAGATTCAGATTTAACATTAGGCATGCAAAAACAAATCTGACAACCAAGAAGTACAATATCAGCCTTGAAATTATGAAAAACTTTTTCATGGATTATTGCCTGGTCAATGCATGGAGATCCATGAACATATACATAAAGACAATTAAGGTCAGTTTTTTACTCAGTGTTTCTTAGAAGGTAGTCACCTTTTTTGTACATTCAGCTAATAGTACAGGCTATTTCTTCTTTTGATATAGTTCCTTTTCCAGCATTATATCAGTGTGAGCTAAACATTAAAATTGAAAATCACATGGCTGGGTAAGACCACCACTGCATTGGGGTAAGGCACCATTTTATGAAACAATGAAAAACTATTAATATGTGTACATTAGCCTGAAAAAAACAGAATTATGAAGCAACACCCATTAATTAATATGGTAATCCATCAAATTGCCTCTGTGTGTAGCTATATAAGAAGAAGAAGCAGCAGTAAAATGGCCAAGTAAAAAGAGGTTGGATCTAAAAACCCAGATGAAGCATGTAGAAAATCCCATTATCCAAATTTGAAGCCACTTGATGAATAAATCACAGCTATTAGAAACTCAGCGTTTTACTTTATGATTCAAAAATGATTGTAAATGTCAGAATTCCTACTTTGCTTAGGTTCAAAGTGCTTACCATGCTTGGTATAAGAACAACCTGGAAAAAACGTTCATACAGAAAGGGCAGTTTTGTTTACAATGATTGACTTCTCAGGACAGATAAGTAAGTACCTCTTCAGACAGCTCAGGTTTTAAAGGTTTTAATTGTCTCATATGAACTGACAATTCAAATCAAAGTTTTACTGATTACCCAGCACGGAGAGCTAGCCCATCACATATCTCTCACAAGAGTTCTTTTTCCATGCTTGTGCCAGTCTTTAATGTTCTTTTATGTGATACTCATCCTTTCCTTATCACAATGAACTCATGCCAAGTCACTACTCTTGGCCCAGAGATGATGGTGTGGTTTCCTTCTGCTCAGGGCAAGTGTGGATCTTTTTAACAGTGTGATCAAAAACTGCAGCTCTGCATACCCTACTTTTGTTATTAGGGGACACTATAACACATGCCCCTCCAAATTACACCTTTAGAAATTAGTGACATGCATCAATCAGATTCTACCTCAGCTGGCTCAAAAATTCTGTTTTTCATAACTATTTCCATATTAGTCATAAGTGTTTGGTCAGTACAATTGTTAATAATTGCAGAAATGTGGTCTCAGTTTCATGCATTTTGATAATGTCTTCTGTAATTAGACATGTATCATGTGACAGACCTTGCATATAACAACTCTCTCTCTGTCTTTAGAGGGTATCATTCCATCCAGATATGTCTCCTATTATCTCACTACGCATGCTACACTGCATTCAGTATAGTTAAATTCCTTTATCTCCCTGTTTTTCAGACCCTGAGTGACTTCCTGTTATTTAAGGAAACAATTTTTCATTTACAGCTTTGCTTCAACTGTATGAACTTCTTGCATCAACTCTGCATGAGAAGCAAGGGTTGCTGGATATTGTTTTAATTTACTGTTTGATTCCTCTAAGGTTCTGCTTTGTAGGTTACTTTGCTTCCAGATTGTTTGCAGTGGTTGGCCTGAGGAGAGACTCATACTGATAATTCAGTTTGCAACAGCCATTTTTCTGCAACATTTTACTAAATATTTCTTTATTTCAAAATGTTTATTCAAGTGAACGGATGGCTTTGGTAAGTACACTTAACTCACTATTATTGCATATCAGTATATATTTGTCTATAGGTTTTTTGAGTTCTTCACTTGTCATAGCCACTATATTTTCATTTATACATTAATATTTATTTTGCTGTTCAGACTAAACTACTTAATTTTTCTATGATTATAAATCTGCATATAGCTCTTGACTTTGTGATGTTGTCCTGTTACCAACTTATTTTCAGCTTTCCTGTTTTGCTATCTAGCTTTTAGGTCAAACATGGTACTATTATTCTTTTGTAGTTTCTGTCACAGTTTTTCCCCATTTTACTCTGTACAGGCATACTCTCAGCTTGGGTCTAAAGCTGACTATTTTGCCTTTCAGCTTCCAATATTAGATCATTTTGTTATTTTACTTTCTGGTTTATGATGCCTCTTGACTTAGCACTTTCATAGGTTCATAGGTGTGTACTAGGCTAATGGCCCTGGACTCTTTACAAGCCTAGCCCATAGGCTTACCCTGGCATTGTGCCACCTGACCTTAGTTCCCAGTGCCTCTGTCAAGTAGAGCCACTGGAGTGATCCCTGGGGTGAACTTTCTATTTCCCATCCACTCAATATTTCTCTTGAAGAGGGCCAGTGAGGTGCTCTGTTTGACATGTATGGGAAGCGTATTCCATAGCATGGGCAGTCTCTGGGTTATGAACCTGTCCCTCCAGCACGTTCTGTTGATTGTGGTAATGAGGTTGAGGTCTCCGGAGCATGTGGTGTGGAGGGATTAGGATTTCTTTAGATGTAGCATTTCTAACAGAGCTGGGTCAGACATGGCTTTGTAAATCAAGCAGAAATTGCCTCTAAGTAGGTCATATGAGATAGAGAATAGTTAGTTTTTTTGAGTCTGTCCATATAGGACAAGTGTTTAAGGCCTAGAATCCTCTTTGCGAGGCCTTAAACACTTGCCCTATATGGCTTATTTTTAACATTCACTGCTCCAATTTGTACAAGAATTTCAGGGGAGTCTTTTGGACATCAGTGTAATGTAGGTCTGTCATGCATGTTACATACCACTTGTAACTCGCTAAAGAAAAATATATATTTTTTTCACCTCAAAAATCCTTCAGTGACAGAATCCATCCAAAAATCATTAGTCATTGATGCACACTGGGAAACTAATCCTTACTTCTCTGTCCACATAATTTCTTGCATATCAACATTGAATCCTCTGTAAGCAAAAGTCCAATTCATTTACCGGTAGACTTAACTACCTTTCAGACAACTTAATCTTTTCTCATTGCAAATGGGTATATTTTGACTTTAGTGAGGGACCTAAAGTAAACAAGATGTAATATCATAGTCTTACTTCCTTAGTCAGAGTGTTGCTGTGTTAGATGTACTTGTTTTCCCTCCATACTTTATTTCTATTTAAATATCAGCTATACTATGCTTTAGTTGTAATTAATAAATATGGGTTAATAAAGTTATGTTTATGAAAGTTCAATAAAGGTCATCAAACGTCATTGATGTTATGTGTTTTGTGAAGTGGACCGGAACAATATATGTTGTCTTTCAATCAAATGCTTTGTCTCTACATATTCCAGGAGCTTTTGATATTTAGAGCCAGGCTCTTCACTTCTAACTATAGGCTCTCTTTGCATATTTGCAACACTGGATTGTAAAACGTTTATTTGGTCACACCTTTCAGAAATATTGTAATGCAAAGTATTCCTAATCTGCTGTACCACAGTATTGTTTGTGACAAAACTTGGTTGGCCAACATTTTCTTTTCCTAGCTCATGTTGATGTATCTAAGCAGAGATTAACACTTGTTCACCCTTCACGATAAGAGTACAGGTATCGTTCTGCTTATTATCAGCTTTATCTTTTGTTTTTCAATGCAGATAATTCTTATTCACTTTTAAAGAGTAACAGGGTTTCCTGACCTTCTGTAGCACGAGTGATTGGGTAACAGCAGGGGCTAGTAGGACTGAGTAGTAATTCAAGCTTCTTGATTCTTCCCACCTTTCTGGTATATAAACCCTGTGTCTGCAAAGGGCTGTGTTTGTATTCACCAGGCTGTGGATGATGATTCATTACTGGGACTAAGCAGAAATTCCTTAAGATTCCAAGAGCAGAATAAGTTATTTCTTACACTTATTTCATTGAATTGCACTTCTGTAATGCTTATAATTGTGCTATACAGTTAATCTACTACGTTTTGCACTGTTATACATCTTTCTTTACTGTTTCACTGCATTTATGTACTGTTTTAACTGTATTTTTCATTGCTAGATACTGTTTCATTACTCTAATTGCATGTTTACTGAATTGCTTAACTGTAAATTGCTTTTTCATACCGAGAGTTGTATTTTCTGTTTATGAGTACTCTGTGCTTTTCTGTGCATTTTTTTGAGGTTTCTGTGTTCTAGTGAAGTATCATATGACTGATTTGTTTGCATTTAAAAGCATTCTCTAGAGTCTCCTTGCTCCTTTATCTGTTTAAAACTTTCATTTAGTGGCTACAGCTAGTAGCTGTAATTGTTTTCCACCCCCCTCCGTTTTGTTGTCTTGTTCTTATACTTGTTGGCTTCGCAGTTCCCCACCCATACTGCATATTTGAACTGGGACACTCCTCCCAGTCTAGTGTCATTAGTTCATTCTACCTAATAGAGAGAGAGACAACATTTGAGAAGGCCAATCCACTTAGATATTTAACTTTGAATTATCTTCTGTTCCAGCTTTCTCCTTTTCCACTTTACTAAAAAAAAAAAAAAAAAAAACCCTAAGCTTGTTCCCCCCTTTCCTGTAAGTAGTCTGATCAAGATACAGATTGGCTGTATCCAGGACTTTTTGTCAGCTCCTGAGTCCCCCAAGCCTGTCTGTGCTGGAGGGAAGCCTGCTAGTTTATCAGTGGGAGTGGTAAGCACTAGGTGACCTATATACCGCACAAGGAGTGGTTTCTGGCAAAGAAATTGTAGTTATTGGCCATTTGGGCAGTTTTTCCATGTCTCTCAACTTTCTGATTTAAAAGCCCATATTTGCACTTGTTTCCCCCTTTCCTGTAACTAGTCTAGTCCAGAATCAGATTTGCTGTATCCAGGACTGTTTGTAAGATTCTGAGCCCCGCCAACCCTTTTTGTGTTTGAGAGAAGCCTTCTAGCTTATCAGTGAGAGTGGTAAGCACTAGTAGCCCTACCACAAGAGGAGTGGATTCTGGCCCAGATATTGTGGTTTATTGGCCTTTTTGGCAGTCTCTTCCATCTCTTTCACCTTTCTGGCTTAAAAGCCTGTGGTTGTGCTTATTTCCCTACTTTCCTGTAACTAGTCTAGTCTAGATACAGACTTGTTGTATCCAGGACTGTTCGTAAGCTTCTGAGCAGTGCCAGAGTCTGCTCTTCGATTTTTCCCTTAGATCTACTAGTTCTCTCCTCTCCTGCATTTATACTAGCTTATTATTCTACCAATTTACCAGACTTCTTGTAGCAATTATTGTAGCACATGAAAGTGCTAACAGCATAAACGTTCTACAAGGAAACAGACCAGTACTTATTATCAATGCCCACCTCTCCAGGCATGTCTAAAGGTCAGTTTCCTGTGCTTTCTCCTATTAACCTGGTGAACGTAGGCATCCTGATGCAATGTAGCAACTGCCTCATGTACACCGACAACCCTCTCCTCTTACCTTCCAACACTCAGACTTGCGAGAGATACACTTATGTATCCAAACTGGAAGCCATGCATTCTCCAGCCAAGACTGGAATAGCTGGTCAAAAGGAGAAGTTCAAAACTTGCACCACACCACATGGAACACATAGCCCTCCAGAACACACACCAGCACTGCCTTCACATAAAAACACAAACCCCACACCCACCTCCATGGATGCTCTCAATAAAAATCTACTCAAGCAGCAGAGATCTCCAAGGCAGAAACACACTCAGCCACCACAATACAACACTAATCATGAGACACATAACTCTCCTAAACAGTGTGTCACTCAACCAAAGCCTCTAAGACAAAACAGCATGCCCAACACACTAGTCATAGGTGACTTGATAGTGAGGCACACTGATGTCCCACTCACTAGGTTGAATAATGTGAAAGTAACAGTCAGCTGCCTGTCAGGTGCCAGGATCCAACACATAACGCATGCACTCAGGTCCCTCAACAACAGGTACAAATATGACTCTGTCATTGTACATGTGGGTGTGACCTGAGATATACCTCCCTGGACTACATGAAAAGATATATGGAGGTGCTCTCGGATTATGTAGCCCAGGTGGGTATGACACTAGCCCTGAGCAGCATCCTACCGTCACCCAGAGTAATACCACAGTACAAGCAGAAAATGAGTGATTTCAACAATTGGCTAAGTTTCTGGTGTCATTCTAAGGGGATCTGTATCTGTCTGCCTGGGATGACATGATTGACAGACCTTGATGCTTTGCCAGAGCTGGCTTGCATCTGTCACCCCTGGGCTTCCAGATACTGGCCAAGGCTTTTGCCACCCCTATAGTGCTTTTTTTAGCCAGTGTTCCAAAGACCGAATTACTACCATAACAGATACAAACAAATGCAATCTGAGGGTCATGCTGCTCAACACCAGAGGTCTAAATCTCAAAATGCACTCGCTTGAAGCACTCCCTAAAATGGAGAACATTGACCTTTGTGCTGTAACAGAGACCTGGTTCAAGGCAGCAGAAAGCACCCCTGAACAACCAGGCTATAACTCATTCCACACCTTTTGGCCCCAGAACTTGGACCGAAGCTCCAAAGGCAGTGGTGTTTCCATATTCATAAAGGATGTGCACACCTCCAGACTGGTAGCCCAACATAAAGCATTAGCAATACTTCTAGTGCAGCTAACATTAGGTAAGACAGCGAGTCAGGTCGTAGCCTGCTATAGCTCCCCAACCATGTCCCAAGACTCACACTCCACATTCCTAAGCACACTGGAGAATATTAGGGTCCAACCTTAAACCTACTAGGTGACTTCAACTATACCTCCATTAATTGGGTAAACTACTCATGTACCAATACACTTGCCCAACATTTCCTGGAGTTCATTAATTCCAGTGCCCTGGACTGGCTTGTTCTTACCCCCACTAGAGGTAGCAACATCCTTGACCTGGTCATTACTAACATGGGAGACCATTGCTCTACACCATTGCTCTACACCAATAGTCAGCTTCCCCTTGGTTAGATCTGACCACAAACCAATTACCTTGGAGATTCACATCTGTCCCACCCACCATGAAAAACTTCTCCAAAGCTAACTTTGGGTTCCGAAAAACAGAGGTGGCTAACTTCACAGCACCCATGCAAATGGAGAATAGTTGCGTAACCGCAGAATCATACACCAATGCACTGTACGAACACGTACACAAATGTATGGATCTTGCCATACTCAATAGAACCAAGGCGCTTTCCTCCAAAACAAAGAAGCCAATCTGGTGATCCCCTGCCATAAAGAAACTCTACAACAGAATGAAGAAAATGATGCGGAATAAGGTGAAGTCCCAAGATTGGTAAAACTCCTTTATCAGCCTTAACAAAAAGTTGAGATCCATCATCAAATCCTCTGATGCTAACTGTGAAAACAGAATTGCAGCAGATAGTACAGACAAGCATAAGGCCTTCTATAGTTATGTAAAGAATCTCCGTGGCAATACTCAGATTTGCTCTGAGCTACTGCACAATGGTACCTCCCATACCGAGCCAACAGATATTGCCAGTATACTGGCCGACACATTCAGTGCCACCTTTACCCCTCTCTCCCTCCCCAAAGGACCAATCACAATGCCAGTAGATTGCCAGGCACCCATTATAACTGCTGCACAGGTTAAAGCAGCACTGTCCAAGGCCAAGAATACAGCTTTTATGGGATCTGACAATATCCCTGGTTGTGTTCTACATGAACTACAGAGTGAACTGGCACCTCACCTGTGTGCCCTGTTCAATCACAGCATCACCTCAGGCTTTGTACCTACTGAATGGCACACTGCTACAGTCACCCCTCTCCACAAAAGAGGGGTGACTACAGACCCTGGGAACTATTGTCCCATTAGCCTGATGAGTCTGATATGCAAAGCTATGGAACACATCATCATGGGCCTAATAAACAAGGATGTAGGGAATCTCCGAACTCTGGATCCCAAACAGTTTGGTTTTGTGGAGGGTAGATCATGTCGGGTCTATATCACTTTGACAAAATGGCAGAAGTTCCAATGCCATATGTTCGAACCTCTAACCTCGAAGTGCAAAACCATCGAAGGCTTAGAACAGCGATTTTTTTTCCCAGGGAAAAAAAATCGCTGTTCCAAGAAACACACGCACAACACAAGCACACAAAAAAAAACAGCAATCCAGACACATACACTTAAAATCTTGCATCTAACCCTCCACTAAACTGTACATACACTACCATCTATCCACTTACCTTAACCCAAACTCTAATCCTAAGTTCCGTCACTATCGCACACTACATGACCCATGCCCTTACCCTAACTCACCTATCCCGCCCTAACCCTAAAGTCTGTCACTATTGCACACCCACCTCACCCATGCCCTAACCCTAACTCACCTATCCTGCCCTAACCCTAAAGTCTGTCACTATCGCACACCCACCTCACCCACGCCCTAACCCTAACTCACCTAAACCATGCCCTAACCCTAACATCTGCACAGTCGCACACTTACCTGAACCCGACCTGTAGCTTTCCACTACAGTGTTGAAAATCGTGAAGCCACAAAAACGGCCCACGAAATTCTTTCCCAGGGAAAGAATTCAGTCTTCTGCAGCTTCGCAATAATCAGTTTTCGAACTTCACAGTTCGAATATATGGTGTTCGAACTGCTGAAGTTTCAGTGAACTGATAGGAACCTGATCATACCTGCTCAACTTGATCAACTTCTTTGAGTCAGTCACCAGAGCTGTGGTGGATGAAGGCAAGGTGGTTCATACAGCCTACCTTGACCTGGCCAAGGCTTTTGATACCATTCCCACTCAGGAATAATTGAAAAACTCACTAAGCTTGGCATCAACCCCTATATCACTAAGTGGGTTGCAAAGTGGCTCACAGATAGAACCCACAGTGTGAAAGCAGCTGACTCCAAGTCAGAGTGCTGACTAATCATGAGTGGAGTCCCACAGAGTTTGGTCCTGGGTTCTCTCCTGTTTGGTATCTACTTCTCTGAAGTCCAGGCCAACATGAAGGGACTCTGACTGACAGAGTTCATGGATGATTGCAAGTTGGGGGCTATTATTAACTCCCCAAGTGATATTGACATCCTACAGAATGGCCTCACTAAGACCAATGACTGGTGTCAGAACCATGGCCATAAACTCAATGCCAAAAAATGGGTCATCATCCCCTTTGGGAAAAACCTGGTTCCCATGAATTACCACATTGATGGTAGTCCACTGAACACAGAAGGCATTATAAGAGATCTGGGAACACAGGTTGACAGCAACCTTTCTTTTGATCACCACATTGTTACTGTGGTCAGAAAGTCCTTCTATGTGGCACATCTCATTACTAAGAGTTTTGCATCCAGGAAGAAAGAGGTCATTGTCTCCATCTACTCTTCCCTTATTAGGCCAATCATCAAGTACAATGCCCCATTTGGCATGTACCTCACTAGACACCTGCAACAACTGGAGAAGCCACAAAAGTACCTCACAAAGGGGATCCTAGGCCTTAAACACCTGTCCTATATGGATGGACTCAGAAAACTCCAACTATTCTCTGACTCATATTGCCTGCTTAGAGGTGATCTCTACTTGACTTACAAAGCCATGTCTGACCCAGCTCTGTTAGAAATGTTACATGTAAAGAAATCCCAATCCCTCCGCACCACATGCTCCAGAAACCTCAGCCTCATTACCACAATTAACAGAACATGCTGGAGGGACAAGTTTATAACCCAGAGATTGCCCATGCTATGGAACAGACTTCTCATACATGTCAAGCAGAGCACCTCACTGACCCTCTTCACTAGAAATCTTGACAAATGGATGGGAAACAGAAAATTCACCCTGGGGATAACTCCAGTGGCTCTAGTCAACATAGTCACTGGGAACTAAGGTTGGGTGGCACTATGCCAGGGTAATCCTATGGATAGTTTGTAAAGGCCCCATGACCATTAGCCTAGTACTCACCTATGAACCTATGAACCTATGAATACATTTGTATAAAATGGTTTATGTTACATTATACAGCACAGACCCCATTTCTACTCTCATATGATTCACTTTCATAGCCAAAAACTCTGTTTTGTATTACACAACAATAAACCCTCACTGAACCTCTTAAAACATCACTATTTTTTATACTTTCCCTGGCAGTGAACCATCATTACCCTGTCAAAGGTTTTCTCTTTTAGAATTAACATATTTTTAACCATTCTAAACCCTTTTTTAACAGGCAGATGGTTTTGCTTTTCCAAGGCAACACCTTACACCAAGCTTAATTTCGCAATCTAACCCAAGTGACTTGGTGAAACTACTGTGCAACACATCTCTTTTCATTACAGTATAGCATCAACAAATAACTTTATTTTCCAGGCTGTCATTTAACTGCAACAAAGCCCCACTTTTACTGCTGTAGCAAGCATCTAATTGAGCACAGGGTGAGTAGTAGGTTGGCATACCAATTCTTCACTATAACAATTTAGTACTTGTTAAGTTTTGTTTTTAACTCTGTGAAACTGTGCATATATCATCATAGTGACTGAAATGTTTACACATGAGCTTTGGCTCACACACCATACAGACTCATGTACACATGTATGTGCACTCACATCCTGTGTCTTAGAATGCTGTTATCAAGTCACTCAGATATGGTGTGGCTGGCATGTTTGTTGGAAACGTGCACACATCTCACATGCAGCACTACTGCTGCCATCTCCCTGCTCATGTACAGGGATGTGAAGAAGAGTGATACATTGCATCATTATGACAAAACTGTAACAGATGGTGGTACCGCTTGCCTGCAATACCTGCAATATTTGTATCCCTTTAAGTTCCACAGGTCTCAGACATTGTTCCTCCACAGCTGCGTTCCTTTAGTTTGCAGTAGTGTTGTCCTGTCTATTTTTCTCCGTTTCAAGACACTTGGTTCACTTAACACCTTTGTAGATTTGCCACACTCAGCTACATTGCTAATTTTATGTAGACTATGTATTTTGTTACCTTGAGAACATTTTCAACATTGTCCTGTGATTTTCCCATTTTGATAAGTGGATAAAAAAATATTTCACTTCCTTTTTTCAGCTGCAGTTTAAAGGGACATACCCAGGGATATCTTGTTTTGATTCAGCCTTTGTTTACATTTCAGGCTTGCCTTTCTGAGCATGCTCACCATTGGCTGAATGGGGTGGGGGAAGAGTGCCTGAAGGAAGTTTCAAAGGTGTTAGCCAAATTCCATCTCAAATTGCCATTCTACTGACAACAGCTCTCCCTGTGAGCCATTCATTACTTTAATCTGTGCCTTTTACCCATTGAGAAAAGTAGACTTTCAGACATTTTATGTCAGTTGCCATTTTTTTACTAGTTAACATTTTAATTGTCTCATACTTGCTGGAGCTATTTCAGTGGGTACCATTTTGAATAGCTATTTTAGCTTGGTTTTTTTTTTCCTTCTTCTAAATAATTCCTTTTATTTGTCAGTAGTATCAGGCTATTTGCATTTAAAATTCACAGTTTTGCTGGTGGTGACCATATATGTTATCATCTACTCTTGTTTTCCTGTACTAGAATCACAGCATATAGTAGTATCAAGCATATGTCTCAACCTGCAGACATTAAAAACATGAACAAAGGCAGGTGGAATGCAAGTACATCCAGTGAACAGAATTAAAACATTCTACCATGGTAATTTATTTTTGTTTTAGAAGATGTCTGTCCTCTTTCATTAAATTACTGCTACCACTAGTATGTTGGTCATTTAGTGTGGTATTCATGTACTAGACAGCTTCAAAAATGACATGTGATGAAGGGCATTCAGGAAATTGTATGAAGGGGAAATAAGACCTGAAAACAGGGGCATACATCCTAAAATAGAAACTTCATGTGCGGGGATAAATCAGGCTTGAAAATAGGAATGCTTCTTTAAAAGAGGGACAGTTGTTAAGTCTGGTATTTAGGCAGGACCACTGCATACTTCAATGCATACATTGCACTGTGGCATTCGTCAGTGATCCTCCATTTGTATGTGTCCACCAGTTGGTGTGACTCCAGTCTGCATCATATATTTACTGATGCAATGCAAAATCAGTAAACGTCAGACTAAGACAGTGGAGTTGGCTTGCATTCCTTTCTTTTTATAGTTTTATAATCAGTAGTTGGGAATATGGGCTGCTAAATGACCATTGGTCACTACTGTGCATCTTGTATTGCTCTACCCACACCAGCATGCCAGATTTCATTTTGTTTTACTGTGGGATCCCAAAATCAGATGTCCACAAAATATTTTGTCATTTGAATCAGTGACTAAACCTTTGCCCTTTTGCAACAGTGCAGGAAAAAATATTCTATGGAATTAGTTTTCTTTCTTGGTTAATCATATTCTTGTTCACTGTTAAGGAAGATTATATTTTTATGATTAATTAGTTTGGATGAAGTATCATTTCCCCTTTCATTGCTTTATTCTCAGATGGCCACAGTTTTACAACTTCTTTTGTAGTGTGTTTGTATAACAAGATGTAAATAATTAGGCCTAGCCACGGCATTCGACATTCAGGCACTGCTTTGCTTATCTTGGAATATGTATTGTTTGACAATACTATTTCATACCTACAGCTATTATGTGCTTACAGTTGTCCAACATATGCTCATAAATTATCTTTTGTAGACAGACTGTAAAATCAAGGACTGGAAGTACAGGTGAATGCCAAGAGCCATAATGATAAAAGGATATAAAGCTAGTCCTTACACTTCAGATAACCCCTCATCTTTCATCTTGTGTGGTCTTTCATTGGTGACTATAAAATGAATTTGGTATAAGAACCAGATGTATTTGTTAGCAGAATCTATTGTCTTGGATTATTTCATTCACTTGAAAAATATGTGCAATTATGAAATAAGCAAAATAGTTGAGCACTGTAAGAGCACTGTCAGAACTGAACAGTAACTTTCCATAACAAAGTAATATAATATCCCTATCCACTATATCAGCACAAAAATATTTTGTACTAGACTAGGTTATTTATGTATTTGTTTGACTGTAATTCAACACAGATCAAATAAATGCAAAGCGATTGTTTCTTTTAGATGTTTCAAGCCCAGTGTTTGTCACAGAGAATAAATCTAAAATGCTACAGTTAAGTCTTAAAGAAATTATATACCTTCAATTATATTGCCAAGAGGGAAACTGGACCCACAGACTTTCCTTACTTAAGATTGTAATTTGGTGATAAACAGAAGCTTTCGTAACATTGCTTTAGATGCTGTACATATGGTGAACTGTGAAAACATTGGTAATTTTGGTGTCACATTATTGAATGTAAGGTTGTAAATAATGCTGGTAGCAGGTAAAATAAAATGGATGCTTTCTGTAATCAGCAGGTAAGGAACTGTCTATGAGTAGTATTTTGTGTGTCTGCATTTGTAGGGGATATTTTGAAAACTTAGAACTGTCTTGTATTTTTAAGGTTTAAAGCTAGTGACCAGCATTCAGAAAAACTGGTTATGCAGGCAAACAAGGGTCAAATAGCACATTTAAAGTATTGTAATGAGACAAATTCTGATATGTATGGAATGACAAGCCAAGAACAATATATATATATATATATATATATATATATATATATATATATATATATATATATATATATATATATATATATATATATATATATATATATATATATATATATATATATATATATATATATATATATATATATATATATATATATATATATGTATATATATATATATATATATATATATATGCCCGATACAAATGTACCTTTGTGCATCACAAATGGCAAGATTACTTGCCACCTAACTAGTTTCCTGTATATTGGACATTGACACAGTTCAACAGTTGCAAGCAGTGCCTCTTCATTGCCATGTGGGTCAACATTTGGTGGCAGAACCAACCCCACTGAGCATGTTGTGCCCAGCTCAGTGGAGCTTAGTGGCAGGTGTCAGGCCCGGCCTACCAAATGTTGACCTGCATGGCATTGGAGAGACCATACCACATATACCATGCCACAGAATTACAAAAATAATACAAAATATGACACCAAAACCTGGTGGTAATAGACTATGTTCACATATGAGAGCTACCATGGAGTGCCATGCTACTGTGTGTTAGATGCATGTCCATTGTATGTCAGATATAACTGACAGAGGCAATGGTGGTGGAATGGGCAGTATAAGAGTAAAGCATGGTACACTGACAAGGACATTGTGTGTTAATAACAATGTGGACATTTACAGACATGGCGCTGACTGTTGCCAGCCAAAAAAGGTCCAGATTGGGTGATAACACCTAGGACACCTGTGGTCTGCTAAGTCGGCCTCATCATGACACTAGTGAGAATCCCTGGAGGTAGGGTAGGCAGTAGAACAATTTAATTTGCAGGTACAAGATATGTATCACATAAAGCAAAGTGTGGCTGTAAGTGGGGGTGCAAATAATTAGCAGCACTGCAGACACAGACAATGAAGCAGATACCCAAGAGACTTGCATCTATGACATCAATTACATATATGCACCCAGACTTCTGGACAGTCATGCTTGCCTCCCTTAGCATATCAGCCTTCTCTCTCTATCTTATGAGATGCTGAAAACAGACAAATAAGTAAACATGTCTGTGGACACCATTAACAGCACATGGCAGAACAAAAATGCCATGTTTAAGAGGCCACCAGTTACTACTACTTACTAGAGAACTCTGGCTCCTTATCCCTAACCTCTTCTTCCTACTGGCAGAGAAAGTTATAGTAATACCTCTTTATGTCACTATAATGATATCAGCACTGCTTCCCAGAGTTGGTGATGCCAGTGGCATTACTCTCCATGTAGGCAGCATAGTGCCATCAGCATAGTACTAGGCATGCACCTTGTATTGGGGCCCATAATAGGAGCTCACCATAGGGCACCAGTAGTGGTACCAATGCAGGAGGTAGAGGAATATGTCAGTCTTCCCCATGTACCATGCGAGATTCCTTTACACTCATCCATTTCAGATGTCATAGACACTTCATTGGTTGTTGTTTGGTGGAAAAGGGTAGCAGATTTGCATTGATTTATGTTGTAGTAACCGTGTCATCTGCATTGGTAAGCAGCATAGTAGTGTGACATATGCAATACCCCTGCATAGTTACCAGTCAACAATAGTGTCCACTTTGGGGATCAAGCATGCTAGACACAAAAAAGCAAGCCTCTATGTACCATGTATGTGTCAAGAAGCTCACCATCACATCATCAATCAAGGCATGTTAGATTAAAAAAAAACATGGGCCCAGTGAAGTCATGGACTTGCCCATGCATGCACTGACCACTTTGCAGAGCTCTTCCAGTCTATGATTCATGGGCACAGGCAAGCTTGATTCCATTGCACAGTCTAAGGCTGGTACATTTTGTACTGAATGTGAGACTCAGAGACATTTATCCTTAATTGTCTCATTAATGTAATTACTGAGCTAAAACCTATAATATTGCACAATATAAACAGCTGCCACAATTGCAGCACTGTTTGCACTAATTTTCTCTAGAACAAAAATGAGCCATGAAGACAATAATTACATTGGTCTACAGACTGTAAAATTGTTCTACATCTGTTGTAGTACGTGTACACAAGTGAATGGCATATAAGGAGGGTGCCGGGATAAATGTTTGATTCTTTTATTGTTTGACAGATTGCACTATAGCATGATGGATATGAATACTGGAAGCACATGGAGGGCTGTGATGCATCTCTGTATTTACTAAGTTCGCTATTTTATAGAATACAGGCATTTTGTACACATGCTATGGTAAGGGCACACATAGTGGCAACAAGGGAGTGTGATTGTATAACTGTATGGTTGTTTTATTTTGATGGGAGTCTGCAACACATCAACTTGCTGAAAGGGTTGAAAAGCACAGGGTGAGCTGAAATGATGAATGAGAGAAGCTGGGGTACAGGAGCCATCAGCAGTATCCTAAAAGATATGCAATCGAGGGACTGTTTAAGATGGACTATGTTTCCTCATAGGCAACAGAGATGGAAAGGGCTGTATTGCAATGCGACAGCTCTGCAATAGCATTTCAGGTGTGCTACATAGTGGAAAGAAAGCAGACAAGACCCACAGTATAACTGATCCAGGGCATGGGTGACTGTCAAGGCAGGGAGGGCTGATGTTAAGTTACATGTCAGGTCTGTCACAAGGTCACATATGATTTTACATACTTTCATAATGGTCCATGCCATTGCATAGGAGAGGATGGCCATGGGTGGGGGTTCCATCATTGTAGACAACCATCACCAAGACTGAGAGATTCCTAGAGTCCATGTCTGCAAAGAATAGAAATACTGTGATACCTGGTAGAGGCCTGGATTTGTGAATTGAACTGGATATGCTATCCTATATCTCTGATAGGTAAACACCATATTGGTACTTCCTTATGTAAGCAACACATTTTTTTGGCACTCCAGTACCATGAATGCATGAACATTCAACTTTACTGTATCTAATCTACAGGCACATCTGCGATGCAGGCATGAAGGCATACTATACAACATATGTTTGCCTACATCCTGTGCATAATTTTATCTGTACTGTTACAGCACTGGGAAGTAGGATTCTCATTTAGTAGTAGTGTTACAAATGGATTTTTATCTGCCTACATTCACAAGTGCAGCAGTCATGGGTTCCTCCATTGTAGAACAGAGCATGCATGATGCCAGAGATTTTAAAAGGCCAACACCAGACGCTAACTCAAGCAACTAAACAAAAAAATACTTCAAAGCGTCTTATGGAAGTTGCAAGTCAGTAATAAAACCTTTTAACCTCAAAGAAATAAATGTAACGGATGTTTGGTAGCTAAGCACTTTCATTCTGTTATTTTTTAGAACTTCATCAGATCTAAATCATTACAACAAAATATATTTATATAACTTTTCTAAATGCCTTATGTGATTAATTAGCTAATCATTTTTTTAAAAAAGACATTGGTTTCACAAATAACATTTTAAGCATTACAATGATTACAATTTCATGCCTTATATATTGTATCCTAATTTGTATGCATTGTGATTTTAGCAAGCATTTGATTTTAATATTTTTACTTTAGCCTGGTAACATATCTGCTTGCAATAAATCTGCCATTTAACTTCCTCCAAAATATTACTCATATCACCATTAACTGGATCCAGTATTACATAATCAATAATAAAAAGGTAAACATCCTAAAACTAACACAGTGAAAAGCATGCTTCATTAAGGCATTTGTAAAATCTTTGTTTTTAAATGCTAATACACGTTCATAAATTCTCCTTGACACTTTCCTCATGGTCTTGCCAACATAAAAACTTTCACAGGATCCATAAATTGCTAAATTAGCAACTAGACAAAATCATATGTGAATTTGTTTCTAGCAAAACTCTGCTTCTTAGAATTCTTTAGAACAACATTAGGCCCTTCGTTAATGATTCTACAATATTTACAGTTGTGCCATTTAAACATGCCACATCTATTAGTAATCTGTAATGTCAATGTCTTCTCAAACAACCCTTTCAAGTTGTCGTTCTTCTGATAAATAAATTTGGTTTCAATGACCAAAGCTAATTCTTTGGAGCTGATAATAATGTTCCAATTACTATTAACTGCATTTTTTAATGTTGTGAGAGTTTAGAGATATTGGAAGGGGAAATGTTGTCATAACAGAGGGGTTATTTTGACTTTCATTATGTTTTATAAAGCTCATCTTTATAATGGGAGAAAATGTTATATTTCTAAATCTCTTAATTTCTTCAATACTTCTACAAAATATCCCTTTTCAATAAATGATTTCCTTAAATACATTTTGTTTTCAAACCTCATATCACTACTAGTCAGCCAATTCAGTCTAATAAATTACTGTTTTGAACCATTTTCTTTCATAAATTTTGGGTGTTGACTGTCAAAGCTTGAATAGTTGTTAGCCAAATAGGGTTTTCTGTAGGTACCACTATTAAAAACTTTTCTATTTATATCCAGCTTAATTTCAACACCCAAAAATGTGAGATTTTACCTAATTTATCCTTGGAAAAAGTTAAAAAATCAGTACTACTATTCAAATTCAAAAGGAAACTATAATTTTTTTTCTATACTACCCTCCTAAATAAAAAGCAAATCGTCAATATACCTTTTGTAGTAGGCTATTTTGTTAAAAGATTTATGGGTACTTAGTACTTCTGTTTCCCATCAACTCATTACCAAATTTGCAAGTAATAGTACAGTTTTTTTTATAATTTTCTTTTCTTTCTCCATCTATACAGTTGCTTTTATACTTAGTCTATATATCTTACAACTCAGCTCTGTTGTTTTACCTTCTGCTATCAACCTGACCATGTCAAACTTGTACACAATCTAACCATATAAAATTGTAAAAGATGCAACTTTTCATTTGTATCTTATTCTGTAATTCTTATTTATGCATTGGCTCATTCTAACAGTAAAAATCGTAAAATATGCTTTTTTTAATTCTATTTATCTAATTTTAATTGTCATGCTTATGTACTATCTGTGTAAATGTAATTGTTGCTGTTATACTCCTAATAATTGCTTGTAATTGATTTGTGGATTTTATCTCCCCAGGCCTCCACTGAAAATGGACTTGTATCCAGTCAGACTCTACCAGTCAACAAATGTAAAATAAATAAATAAATAAATGGTGCCATTCTGTGTCCCTTGGCAACACCATGATTTTGTCTGAAATATTTACTTTTAAAGACAAACAAATTTATTATTTAATACTAATTCAATAAGTGTACAAATACAATTTATGTAAGAATTATTGAAGTCAGTAAAACTTCCTAAATATTCTCTAAGAGAACCAATCCCTACTTCTTGTGCTATACAAGTGTATAATGATACTACATCTAAAGTAAACATCAGTTTTTCTCTTCTAGTGAAGCTGTACTGGTATAGTACAGTCAAAATGCCCAAGACTCATTTAAGAAAAATTCTGACCTTTGCACCATAGCATTTAAAACAGAGTCTATAAATAAAGAAATTGCCCATTTTATTACTAAATTCTACTGTAATAATAGGCGTAAAGGATTTGAACTCATTGTTTTCCAACTCTTTGTGGTTTTCAGCATTCCAGAGAAATGAGACATTTTGGGACAGTCTACCTTTAAAAACTCAAAAGTGAAAAATCTGTCCTTGGTCCAGTAAATCTAATAACATCAGGTCTACCTTTCTAAAATTCTGATTAGTAACATTGATAGAAACTTGTGCCTAATAAATTGTGTCCTCAAGCATATCTCCAAGTTTGTGGAATTAATCCTCAGTGAATATGAGCACTATCTCCCATACCCTTGTTCATAGGTTGTCTGCTTTTATAATTCTAATTTCTTTCCCCATCAAAGTTTTTCTTTCACTAAGTAACAAATTGTAAAATATTTTAGTCACAGGGTTATTGATAATACTTCTAATGTCTTGTTCACATGTGTCTGAAAATACTTGCAGTGTGTGGTGCAACTGGTTTATACATACTTTGTTTTCTAAGACGTTGTGTGGAATTTTCTGTGAAACCCTTTACATCATGTAGAATGTAGTGTACATTTAAATTGTCTCAAATAATTTAATGCCCTTTAGGACACTAACTAAATTAGCTTGATTTGAAGGGATAAAATTGAATCTCTTTTCAAGTACTTTTAGATAATTTGAATCTAGTTTAAACTTACTAAAATGAACAACTGAATTTTGGAAGTTATGATCTTCTCCCTTTGTCCTTGGCTTTCCCTTTTTATTTCCCTTTTAAATTATTGTAATTTCCCTCTAAACTCTTCAGTGCAGTGCTTTGAAAGGAGAAGGCAAAGAGATATTAAACATGCTACCAAGACAATAACCCTGCCCAGAAGCACTTGTACGTGCTTCAGCTTTGTTATCTTGTAACAGTGGGGCATTTTTATCAAATTCACCATTTGAAGACAATGTTCGATTATTTTCTATAATTTGTTTGATATACCTGTTCCTTGATTACCATAAGCACTATCTTCCTTAAAATCTCTACCTACTGGATAAGCTGTACCCTTAGCATACATGTTTGGATCTATAAGTAATTTCCTCCTTTGTCTGTGAATAATGGTTGCAGCATGATGACCATCCTTGGCCACTATACCATTATAAATATCAAGACAATTGTTAAAATAAATATGCATTTTAACGTCATTGTCAGTTCTCTTCACCAAGTTTTTTAAACAGTCAAGTTTCACTTTGTAATCCAAAACCAATGTCTACATAACTGTTACACCAGCATCGTTAAAATGTGGACCAATTTTTTATGCAAGTCATTGTTAAATCTTACTGTGTTGGGAGACTTGTAATTTCTTAAGCCACATAAAACTTGATTCATTACAATACATTGTTCTAAGTAACAATTTAAAAGTGTCCCAGAATTTCCCTGATGTACATTGGCTAAGTCCCTATTTCGTGGTCACTCGTCCCTGTCTGGTTAAGAGCTATGCCTAACATACCTCTCAACCTCCTACAGTAAGAAATCAGGACAAAGCTATAATTAATGGGGGGGTGGCAAAGGTCCAAACTCAGTGACAGAGTACACATATTAGCCATACGAAGTAAGAATGTGAATAGACTAACAGATATTAGTGTAGCATAAGTGTTTTCTGATGGGGGTCTGATGGGTGACAGTTATATTCTGTTTTAATTTTCTGACAGTAACTATCAATGAATGGACAACCATTTGTCAGACATACACAAGTTTGTGCAAAAAGGACCACATATGTGAGGCAAACATGGTGACATTTTGCAAACATCTGCATAGATGAGAGGTATGATGCCTACAGGGAACATATACTACAGCAGGTTTGCATTGCTGTCTGTCACTGTGGCACACTAGTTTTGCTGGACTGTGCCCACATAGTTGTTGCAATAGCACACTGCTATTTGTCCGACAGTGGCCACATGACATATTAGTGAGGATTTGCTGATAGGAGACACACAAAAGTACACTGCAGTGATGGGTGTAGAGACATATAGCAGAATCTGTCATGGACACAGGGACATTACCCAGTATTGCTACTATCTTGGTGATAGCCACACATGTAGTATGTTGCCAAACTGTGGGATATGATGTGTGAGGCAGTAGTAGATAGTGCAGGCCATTATGGGTGTGTAGGGTCTGTACAATGTAGACATCTACGTATCTCGTCCTGTAATGTGTTCCCTTCTTGTTGTCTTGCAGGACTGATGTACTGACAGAGAAATCCACCATTTTCATCTGCAGAGAATGATGCTATACTGGATGTCCCTAGACTCAACCATCTCATCCTGCTTTCAAGGGGTCGCCACAATCATGAACAGCAGGCAACTTTGTTGGCTAAGTTTGTGAGGGCTGTTTATCAGACTGGCCAACAGGACAGGACTTATGAGCAGGTCTGACACCAGGCCACAGATATGGTTAATGCAGCACATCAAAGGGCAGCTGTTGTTGCCAGGGACCATGCTGCCACCAGTGGAGGGCCTGCAACAGGACAACCACTCTTGGACACAGAGGAATTCCCGGTGAATTTAGGATTAACCAACAACTCCCAGGCATCCATCTTGCCATACATCCTGGAGATGGTTGCCACAGTGTCCACATCAGAGGAGAATCCAGGTAAGCTTACTGTGTTCACCAGTATAATACATTAGCAGTCATTGTGGCAGGCTTTACAGGCCAGTACGTGGGTATCAGGTCTATCTGCAATGGGGGGGAGGGGGTTGGCTTTTACCCACAGTTGTGCACACATAAGAAGGTCAACATTATAGCCAGTAACACATTACCTACTATAAATATGGATATATGCACATATTACATTGTAATACTGCAACATTTGGTGTTGCTGAAAATACCTCTCCCTCACCTTTTCCTAGGTCTGTCAGGTGTGGCCGGAGTCCATGGTCCTGCACCTGGTAGGTATAATACTGTTGTTTTACAGATCACGTACACCCTATGAAAGTTAAGGGCAGCCATTTTGCCTTATGCACAACTGTTGTACTTAGCCGGAGTAGGATAGTTGTATGTTCCATTTTGGAGCTGTTAACTACAGTGCATAGCCTAGGTAATGACAGGTGTGTATTTGTACAAACATTAACATGTTTGCACTTATAGTTATGAGCAGCTATGCAGCCTGCTATACATGAGGCAATTAATCCAAGATGCCCTTTCAAACACAATAGGGAGATGGTACATACCTGAGGCAGTGATACTGCAACTGGCATATCATTGTCAAGATAGGTGTACTGGGTTTTATGTGTAATTCTATCACATACACTGTCATATTGCATACCTCACAGATGCATTGTACTGGCAACATTACCTGGATGTTGGTGACGTGCATATTATACAGGGCCTGTGTATGTTGTGAGTTTGTGTGTTGTGCATGGGATCAGAGATGAGAAGATGTGGGACATGTAATGCAGTTGTGGATCCTCATCTCTATGAGTCTGTGTAGATTACTATGCATAATAGTTCAGGTGGTAATGTATTGCTTTTGTCTTGCTTCTAACAGGTGAACAGGGGCGTTGGAGTCTTTCCCCCTCACAACTTGAAGTCAGTGTGTTATCAGACTCTGATGATGATGGTGGCCATAGTGAGACACAGGTGGGGTTGTCAGTGGCTGAATCTGCCCCAGAGGTTATCATCCCTCTTCTGCCCCCATTGTCCCCACACACAGTCAGTATGCCCACACACACCCAGTCACCAGAGGCCACAGATATTGGACAGTCAGAAGATGGTGACATAGTATAGGACAGTGTCGGAACTGTGGTGTAAGTGAGTGTAGACACTGGCCATAGGCAGAGAACTGGGGAGGTTTCACACAGGCAGATTGACAGGGGTGGTTGAAGGAGGACTACTGCCCATCCATCTCCTGTTGCAGGTGTCACATCGCAGGTCACTTGGAGCATGTCTCAGGCTGTCTTGGAGGCACAGGCATGATCTGAACACAACACCAGATGGGTGCTAAGGATTATGAATGCAGCACAGTCTGATATCCGTGACTGCCTCCATAGCATTGGTGACATCCTGGAACATTTCACTGAAGTAGTGGACAGACAGTGGACTGAGACAGTGTCTGTCTCTAAGCAGAAGTTTTCTGTGCTGGAATATGTGGCTGGAGTTGAGTGTCGGACACATGGACATAGGCCAGCAACACCATGTACACTCATGCTCCCATAGTGGCAGTACCTCCAGCACTAAAGAGGGAAGTGTGCTGTCCACACCATGATGTGGTAGGCTATGAGTACATGGTCCTGGTTGGTCCTGTGAGGGACACAGGCCCGGCAAACAGCAGTCACCATCAGCTACTAGCATCGCATCTGACCTTGTGCATGGTGCTGACCGTGCTACTCCTGGTGAAGCCAGTTCCTTTGTTCATGGCCAGAGATGGTGTATTGTCCACTCTGCCATGTACAGTCCACAGCTGTCCACCATACAAATGTGTAGGGCCAGCACTGGGCTTGACTGTGTACACATACACACACACACACACACACACACACACACACACACACACACGCACACACACACACGCACACACACACTCCAACACCAGTGTCACATGCAGGTCACCTACAGACACATATGGCACCTCTCTATGGCCCATCTAACCAGCACCGCTTCCTGACTCACACGCATGCTGTCAACTGTTTGGCACAGTCTAGGCCTCTGGCACCACCATACCACATCTGGTGATACCTGTGCCACATCCCTGCCATCCGTGCCATCGATGCAGGGACCTGCATATATGTGTCTGATGCACAGGGTGACTGTATAACTTTACATGTGTTTGTGTAGTGCAATAGTGTTATGCCATAGCAGTTGTTGTGGGCCATGACAGGCACTGTATGCTGGCATGTGTCAGGACTACACATCAAACATTGCATATCTTTGTTGCCTGATGTTACACTGGTGGTAGTGTTACAAAATGATAGGTGTCATGGACCTGTGTATGTTTTTGTCCCAGGAGTCTGAGCAGTTCAACTATGGACAAATGGCAGCAATACAGCTGCCCAGGATGGCAAGGCAGCACAGCAGAGATATAATGTCAACAAGATACACCAGTATACATGCATGGCTCCCTAGGTGCATATGTGTAGAACAGTGAGCCAGTGACAATGGGGATAGTCAGCATCATCATGCTTTCATATCATTTGACATACTCTATTATCCTTGATACGTCACCTGGGTATTTTGTAGGTACAACTCTAGATGGTGACGGACATTAATTATGCTTATGCTTATGCAGAGGAGAGCAATTTAGGGCCAGCAGCTAGTCACAGCGCCATAAAATGCATAACCAATGCACAGGGGTAGACCACATGGGCATGCCTCTAGTACTGTAAGGGAACCTTTTTATACACACAGACACACACACAAGCAGGATTCTGTCAGATTAGAACCCCTACCTATCTAGTAGTACAGACTATAGCTCACAGTATTTACTGCATGCACCAGACTGTTCATCTGCTATCACATTGTCAGACAGTGCTCTTAAGGTGGATAGCATCAGCAGGCCTTGTAAAGTGGCCAGTGTTGAGGCCAGCAGCTAGTCACTGGGCATAAAATGCAGACATTAGCAGATATGTATACGTAGCTGTATGTAAGTACAGACATATTTCCACATAGCAGGTCTTTGGGTGGTAGAGGCAGCAGAATTGGGCTCAAGTTAGCTAAGTGTAGGAGCATGCCCACTATGATTGTTAGCACTTACAAGGTGACTCCAGATCAGAGCTACCTGTACCATAGACCAGGATTATTGTATGCTGCAGGCTATCGGCTTCTGCATCTGTTACCTCAGTATTGCAGTTCCTTGATATTGTCCAAGGCATTCCCCAGCTGTTTGTTGACCTTGATATGTGACTCAAACTTCAGAAATTTACATAGCTTCACAGACACTCCAGATTTTTTGCCTCATATTTTTGGCCCATTTCACATAACATTGTGGTTTTCTGGCAAATTAGTGGCAAGTCAGTGAAGACTGAAGTAAATAAATAAGGACAGACATTTGAATTTCAGACTCAATACATATCAGGAGAGTCGTGCTTATGCAGGACTGTTATACTATTATTGTTCTATGTTAATATTCAAATATTTGAAACCTGTCTCAATTTGTGGGCCTTGGTCCCACGTTTATTTACTTTATTTGGCCAGATTTCCTATTCTAAGAGGTTGAGAGGCATGATGTGACCAGGGTACATGGTGAAACACCACACACAGGGTGACAGTCTGCATACCTCTCCCTGTACATGTTTTTTGTAGAATGCCCAGCATTTCACCACATATGTCTGCTGTGTTCCTCATACATTTGTGGTTTCCTGGTGCTATACTGTAAACAGCAGTCACTGACTTGTACCTTCTGACACATTTAAGTGATGGCCTTTACACCCTGAAACTAATCTGACCTGTTGCAGCCTGCTGTTATACTAGCTACCTGCTAGGTTACTCAGAGCATGCACAATATCCGTCTGTAGGTATGGCCCTTTGTGCCACCATTCACTCTGGCTTTGTCCATATTTCTTGCAGTAACAGATTGGAGGGTTATGACAGTCTGTAGGACTACCACCATATGAGTACCAGACAATGCAAAAGATGTTGGATGCTGCCAGATGTGAACCATCAGCACCATCACACATGCTACTGTCCCTGGCCCCGTGAACCACAACAGCTGCCAGACAGAGAAGCTTCACTCTTCACACTATCAACAAGATAGAAGAATTGTCTGTTCTGCTGGTATATGATTGCAGACTTACTGTTACAGCAGTTGTATGGGAACACTGATGTGTTTGGGGTGGGGGATGAGCAGCCTATGCTCTACTGGAATAGAAAATCATGCGACTATCCTGTGACCCCACTGTTTGGCATCTCCCTTAAATAATGTTGTGGAGTTTGCAGCCATGTGGCCTAGTGGATATTATGGGGCACATACTAGTGAACAGAGTACCTGTTGTCCAAAGAGGCTGCTAGATCTGTACAAGTAGCCCAGTATCCCACTATAGATCTCTGCAAGTAGCCCAGTAGTACATTATATATAGCCCACTATATTCTCTTGCATACATGTGTCAGGTCCATACATATGCAAACATACTGTAGTACATCTTACAAGTGGTGCACAGGAGAGTGAGTTACCCTGCGAGTGCAGCAGTTGACAGACCTGTAGTTCAGGGCTGACTCTCTCTGAAGCACATAGTACGCAGCCTATACATTGTGAGGCACAGGTTGCTTGGGCCGGTTGACATAATTTTTATTAAGATGTATGTGAGTTGGAGTAAGGTGTCAGTCCCTTTGACCCTAGGTTGTCAGTGCATGTGCTATGCATTGTCTCTTGGCCAAGAGCAGGGCATATTGGGCACACCTACTTCTGCCTACATGGACAGCTTTAGGGGGTTCCTCCTCTGAGTCCCCCTGTGGGTGCAGTTGTGGTGACCTAAGCACTGGTGGGGGGCTGTGCATCCTTTCTCTTGCTGATCCTGCTGCATCTGTTTTCACAGGATCATACAGTTTAGCGTGAATATCTATGCACATGTTACTAGAGAGTACTGCAAAGCTCCATATATCGAGGCACCAGATCTATGACTTCAACAGCCCAGACACATCTCTATGATGTTCCTGGTTTGTGTGTGTGCCTCATTATTGCATTCTTCAGTGGGTGTGTGTACGTTTCTGATGGGTGCCATCATCCATGGTTCCAGTGCATAGCCAGCATCCCCAAGTAGATGACCATGTGGGATGTCTCCCCTAGCAAACATCTGGTACACCTGTGATACATGCCAGATATGGGAGCCGTGATAACTGCCAGTGCTGCCAGCACACACATTCATGATAATGCCCTTGATATTGCACATAGCCTGGCAGTTGATGAAGTGGTACCCCTTGTGGATGATGTAGATTCTACCCTGTTCACCAGGTGGTGCCTTGATGTGTACATGAGTGTAAACTATGACACCCAGTACCTCAGGGTAGTTTGTTACACAGTAGAAGAGTCACATACTGCTGGCTCTCCCATCAGGAGTGTGGGGAAAATAAATGTGCTCAACGGCATGTGGTAGCATGACATCCAGGAACTGGTGGAGTACCCTGAAAGCAGATGCCTGTGAGACCCCCATCATGTCCTCAGTTGGTCTTTGGAAAGTACCGGTAGCTAGTATCCTAAAGGCTACACATACCTTTGCTTCCACTGGGATGGGTTCCCCTCTGTTAAGTCTGGGTCTGAGTTGGGGTTGGCAGAGCTCAATGAGTTCTTGTAGTACGTCTCTGTCCACCTTGTAGCACTCTTCAAGCTCCATGTCATGTAGCTCCTGGTAGGTTACCCTCAAATTGAATACTCTTCTCCTTCTCAGACTATGCCTATGGTCAGCATCAGCAGCAGCTTCATTGACCTCAACATCTAACACATACATATATGGCTGACCTGCAGCAGTTCCAAGCATTCTCTAGGTTAAAATTCCCAAGTCTGTAATCCAATGGTGCAGAGTATGGGGGAAAATCAGATTGTAGTATGTGTACATACTTTATAGTCCTCTGCTGTAGGTGTAGTCTGTGCAATTGGCTAGCTATGATGCATTCTGCCTGCCAAGTACAGAGAGCTGAGTTGGCCTAGTGATGTGTTGCTCTGACTGTAGTTCAGAGGGTCCTGGGATTAAGACTTGGAAGGGCTGGTTATTTAGCTCGGATGGTGTAGCGGTATGTTGCTGTGATTAAAGGGTTTAATGGCCCTAGTTTAAGTGAAACAGGGCTCATCAGTAATTAATATATCATTGGCATTCTCAGCCAGTTATTTTTTGACAGCGTTCCTTGCTGAGCACTGTGGCGCTCCACACAAACCACCACTGCACAGATAAACAAGGCTTAGCAGTGAGAAGACATGCCCCCCCATGGAGGGTCATGCTCAGCAGAGCTGCACACCATGCAAATAATGCTCAATCCCACCAAAACACGCACCTCATAAGGTAAACAAAGCTTAGCAGTCACTGGACACCCCCCCCCCCTGCTGAGCAACACAGTGCGCCACACAAACAAGCACTACTGAGCTCCAATGAGCTCCAATGAACTTAAAAGTTTGCTGACACCCCCGCCTTTTGATGTCAGCTACCTCTTCTTTGGACACCAACATGGGTCTGTTCCAACACGGATGGGATCTGCGGACACAGATTCTCATTTGTGCTATTCAGTAACCCCAGCTCATTTGCATATAGATCTGTGCACAGTACCTGGAAATTACATGGTTTCAGGCCCTGCCTCATTAGCAGCCACAGCAGTCCTACATTGTACATACTTCACACAGGGTCCTATAATGCATTACTGTTACATACTCACAGATTCTGTTTTTTATAATCTTTTTATATTTATTTTTCCATAACAGCATGTTTGCACACTGTGGTGTGCCACTCAAACATACCCAGGGTATTAAAATACCCAGGGTATTAAAAAAAATAAAATTATTTTACATTATTTTCCATACGGTTTTGGACAGGTTCTATATTAGAACACTGACTAAGCCATTAATTGAACAGCTTTATCATCGAAAATGCCAGTGATATAACTCAATTTTATGGGGGGCTGTGCCCCCCACACACCCCGCTAATTATATATACCAACTCCAAGATCACACTGCAGTGAGGAAAGGGCAAATTTTCCGATCTTCACTGTACCGTGATCTCACAAAACACACTTCTATCACCGACATTTTTGATGATAAGGCCGTTCGAATTAATGGCTTTGTTGATGTTCTAATATATACCCTTTTGGACAGACAATGGTTACTTTTGCACATGTCTGTGTCCTGTATACTATTTCTGTCACTGTAACTACCCTTTTATAGCCCGCTAGTTGCCATTTTTACATCCTGTACATGGAATTTTTCCATGTATATTACAGACACCAACACAGGGTCTGTACGACTGCCTCTCTACTTGCTGGATCACTCTGCCTGCCACATTTGCATGCATTTCACCTGCTTATGAGGTGATTTGCATGCCACGGACACTTCCATGTTCGCACACCCATGCACGGCCCTCAGGTCCATTTACTGGATTGCACATCTGCTTACTTCCGTGAAACCACCATGCCACTATGCCTACATGGCAAATAAGTCTATGTAGCCTTTATTAAATTCCCCCTTTGTCAATAATGGTAAATATTTCAGACAAAAGTGCAGTGTTACCAAGGGAGCAAGGATGGCACCATCATTTGCAAATCTGGTAATGAGTTGGTGGGAAAGAGAAGTACTAAGTACCCATAAAACTTTTAACAAAATAACCCTCTACAAAAGGTATATTGATGATTTTGTTTTTTTTTTTTTTTTTTGGGAGGGTAATATAGAAGAAATTGATAATTTCCTTTTGGATTTGAATAGTAGTACTGATTTAAATTTTAGCACGGGTAAATTAAGTAATATTGTCACATTTTTGGATGTTGAAATTGAGCTGGATATAAACAGAAAAGTTTTTAATAGTAGCATTTATAGAAAACCATCTTTTGCTAGCAACTATTTAAGCTTTGACAGTCAACACCTAAAATTTATGAAAGAAAATGTTTTAAAAGGGCAATTTATTAGACTGAGTCAGTTGAGTAGTAGTAATATGAAATTTGAAAATGAAATTTTGTATTTAACAAAATAATTTATTGAAAGAGGATATTTTGTACAAGTATTAGATAGAATTATTAAAGAAGTTAAGAATTTTAAAATGGGCTTTATAAAATATAATGAAAGTCAAAATGACCCCTCTCTTATAAGGTTGTTTCCCCTTCTGACAATTCTAGACTCTCACAACATTACAAATGTAGTTAATAATAACTGGAAAATTATTCTTGACAACAAAAATTTTGCTTTGGTCATTGGAACCAGACCCAAATTTATTGCACTACAACTTAAAAGGGTTGTTTGAGAAGACATCACAAATTACTAATACATGCATCATGTGTAAATTCCACAATAGTAAATACTGTAGATTCACTACTGAAGGGTCTAATGTTGTTCTAAAACATTTTCAAAAGTAGAATTGGGTTAGAAGCAGATTCACATGTAATTATAGCCTGGTTGTTTATTTAGCAACTTGTGAATCCTTTGAAAGTTTTTATGTTGGCAAGACCACAAGGAAAGTGTCAAGAAGTGTTTATGAACATGTATTAGCAGTTAAACAGAAATATTTTACAAATACCTTAGTGAAACATGCTTTTCACTGTGTTAGTTTTAGGAAGTTTGCCTTTTTTATTATTGATTATGCAATAACAGGTCTGTTTAATGGTGATATTAATAATATTTTGGAGGTGAAACAAGTTAATTGGTGGATTTTATTGCAAGCAGATCAGCCACCAGGATTAAACAAAATATTAATATCAAATGCTTGCTAAAATCACAGTGCATTTAAGTTTTATCAGAAGTATAAGTTACACAATAGATGGTGTATGAAATTGTAATCATTGTAATGCATAAGACAGTTATTTTTAAAATCTGTGTCTTTTTAAAAAAAGATAATTAACTAATTAGTCACATGAGGCTTTAAGAAAAGGCATACAAAGATTTTTTTGTTATAATGATTTAGCTCTGATGAAGTTCTAATAAATAACAAAATGAAAGTGCTTAGCAACCAAACATTTGTTATGTTTGCTGTTTGTTTGAAGTCAAAAGCTTTTATTAGTGATTTACAACCTCCATAAGATGCTTTGAAATATTTGATGTCAGAGCTGTATCAGACAATAATGATAATGATGACAGTCTAACTCGAGCAGAGTATTAGGGCAAAGTGTCACTCCCTGTAGCAGTAATGGTGGAAGGTCTAATACCACCCATGTCTAGTGACACAGCAGTGTTAGGGTCAAGTGAAAGGACAAGTCATGTCTAGTAATGTTGCACAGGGTGCACCCTCAACCCCTTACCATACATTAGCACGGAGCAGTGGCACCAACACAGCCCGTGGCAAGAGGTGTCAGTAGTGTTAGGCAGTAGACTGTGAATGCCATGGATCCCACTCATTACCCAAACTGAGTGTCACAATAGGCATGGCACAATGGAAGTGCATAGCAGTCACTTAGGATTCCACCACTACTACCATGGCAGAGGTGATAGGCTTACTGTGCAGCCTGAATGAAGACATATATGAGGGCTTCACCTATCTGATTGGTGAATTGGGTAGTCACATAGTTGCCTCCCATTTCTCATTTCGGCCATTTGTTTCTACATGTCACATAGCTCTTCTGCCTTCATTGTAGGTGCAACCAAAAGGACAGATATTTCAAGTTCACATATTGAACCACCTCTACTACACAACTACACCCAGTGGAACGCTTCTTGTAACACATTGTAGATGCCTGCACAGATGTAGCCTATGGGTGGTCAGCACATGACAAACCCAGGCAGTCACATTCACATAGTTCACCTTTCTCTTAGCAGATATCAGTGAATGTGTTATTTCTCAGAAGAAGGAATACACCGATGGCTGAGGACGTTCATGGTCTGTATTATTCCCACCTGAGAAATCACAACAACTTTCACAACCACATGCACACAGTGCAACCACATCTGCTGGAACTATGGTCTCTGAAACCTATATTGAGAAAGTACCCACTACATCCAGAACCGCAACCTGAAGACAAAGTCCCATCCCTCCCTACATAATATACCCAGCTCTGCTGAATTATCAAGTCTTGTCACACTCCCTTTCACATCCTTTCTACTCCCTACCACTAATGTGCCTATTGCTGATCCTTGCCACTTTTCCCTCTCCACCTCTGCATATGACCTTAACTGAACCCATCTCTTACTGCAGGTTACATGGGTAAGATAATGCCTGAAGCACAGCATGCCTTGTCATAACACTTTGCAGCATAACATGGCTGTAGTATTTCCTGCATCAGTTTTAATCTTGGTTGCATCTAATCTGGCCCTTAGTTGTGAAATAAAATATTACACCCATTTCTGCTTCATATGGTCTTATCCTTCAGCTAGTTATGCTGATAGTTCCTCACCTGGCATGTCTTCTGTTGCTAGATCTGCTCTGTCTTGTCCTCTAATGACAATATCTTGCTCTAGCAGTCTGCATATAACCATGTTGTGCAGAATTGTACAGCCAGCACATATCATTCTGCTGGTATCTGAGGCATACTGCACCTAACCACCAGAGGAATCTAGCAAGGGATGTGGGAAATTATCAGTCTAAACACATGTTCAATGATGCTGAGGGTCTGCAACAGTGTGGTGTTATGTTGCATATCAGATATGCATTTGTTTTGCTTATCAATCTCCTGAGCTTTGAATATAGAGCATAATTTTATTTATCTGTTTATTTATGTCTTTATTTATTTATTTATATTATGGTGCTGCAGTAGCTTTGTTGCCTCACAGTAAGACGTTGTCCTGTTCGATTCTCAGCTAGAGAATCTTCTGTGTGGAGACATGCGTGAATGGGCATACCTTCGTTGGAAGGTTGTGCATCAGGGCCGGCAACTCGGCACGTAAAAATCTACTGCCAATCATTAGCGAACCGGAGTTCCGCTGTGGCGACCCCTAACTGGGAAAAGCCGAAAGACACAACATTTTAATTTGTTAATCAGAGTAGGAACCTGGTTTCTTGGGACCATTTACAGGTTTGGCTTGGGATATTAAAAAAAAATAAATAAAATACAGAATACAAACTTGGTGTTACAGTATATAGTATGGCAAGAAGGTAAGAGAGAAGCAGTAGACATGTAGTACATATTCAGTTTGAAACAAAAAACATACAGAAGGAGACAAAACCTTGTCACGAAAAGAGTAATCCAGCAGAGAGATAGCATCACCTGCAGGAAGAGTAAAGAGTATGGGCGGAAGTATTTGTGCCTCCATACATTATTTATACAGCCTGGGTGTTTGTTTAAACTGGGTGAGCATATCGAAACACTGATGTACATGTGCAAATAAGACATGAAATTGGAAGGTGGTAGAAACAAATAGATATGTAACAGGCAGAAGAGGCAGTGTTTCAGTCCGTAGGTAAGTACTAGGCTATCAGTCTGCAGATCATTATAAACCTAGCAAATAACCAGAGGTCAGAATCAAAACCCATACTTTGTATCTCTGAAGCAAAGACCTTAACCATTATGCCAAACCCTTCTTTCTGAATGCTTCCTAGGAAGCGTATTCTTTAACCATGGTTGGAAGTGATTCCCAGTTCATAGGTAATAATAGGCTAGCTGCCCTTGTGGGCTATTTCAAGCCTAGCAAATTTCCCTTTTAAAGGAATGAGTCAAACCCTGTACCTTGTGTATGGAAAGCAAACACCTTAACCATTATACCAATCTCCAATTCATCTTGTGTCCTTGGTTGGAAAAGCTGTTGCCTGAGCAGTGACATTTTAATTTGAGTTATTGGAGAGAGGTTATTTTGGGGGGAATGGGTCTAAGATTGTAGTCTGAGGTACATTGACATAAACATGGAAATAAACAATTGGAAAAAAGGAACAGATACAAGCATGCAAAATTTGAAAGTAATGCTACTCAATGCTAAAAGTCTAAACCTCAAAATGCACTCTCTTGATGCACTCCTAAAAATGGAGAACATCGATATCTGTGCAGTAACTGAGACCTGGTTCAAGGTAAAGAGAGCACCCCTGCAATACCAGGCTCCAACTCTTACCATACTTTCTGGCCACCAAACCAAGACCGAAACACTAAAGGTGGAAGAGTGCCCATATTCAACAAGGATACTCACACCTCCAGGCTAGTTGCCCAACGCAATGCAGCTGAAATTCTCCAGGTACAACTAACACTAGGTAAGACTACAATCCAAATTGTAGCTTGCTACAGATCCCCCACCATGCCCCAAGATTCTCACTACACCTTTCTAAACATACTGGAAAATATTAAGATACAACCAAACACCCTAATACTGGGTAATTTCAACTACCCTGCCATTAAGGGTCTATATTATGATATTGCACACTCAGAAGAGCGAACGACACATAATCGACCCCATGTAAGTGAAAGCTTACAACGTTGAAACCTCAGAACAGTGATTTTTTTCAAAGGGAAAAAAATCACTGTTCCGAAAAAAAAAAACTGTAAAACATTACATAATCCCCCACACCCCCTGACATGGGGGGCTTTGACCCCCACACACCCCTACTTAAATATACCAACTCTGAGATTGCACTACAGAGCTGAAAAGGTAAATAATCAAAAGGGGCCAAACTAATTCTTTCCCAGGGAAAGAATTTGCTGAAAAGCCGCTTCACTATTTTGCCTTTTCACGCTTTTCAGTTCAACCAAAGACGCATTAAACGACCTGCATCTGTTACAGCATAATAGAGAGCCACCATTAACTGGGAAAACTACTCGGGTACCAACACCTTTTCCCAACAGTTCTTGAATTCATAAATTCCAATGCTTTGAATCAACTAATCCATTGTCCCATGAGGGGCTCCAATATTCTAGACCTAGTCATTACCAACATAGGAGATAGATGCTCCACACCAGTGGTCACCTCCTCATTGGTCAGGTCTGACCATAAACAAATCACCCTTGACATCCACATCCCACCCCCACCCCCCAGTAAGGAAATCCCCGTAAAAAAATTCTCCAAAGCCAACTTCATGCTACTCAAGTCAGAAGTGACAAATGTCATGACACCCATGCAGACGGGAGCTGAAAGTTCGACTGCTGAATCCTACACTAAGGCACTGTATGAGCACATCCACTTGTGCATGAATTGTGCCATCTCAAATAGAACCAAGACCCTCTTCGCCAAAAAAAGGAAGTCAATCTGGTGGTCCTCTACCATAAACAAACTATACAAAAGAAGGAAGAAACTGTTGCAGAAAAAAGGAAAATCCCAGGATGCAAAAATCACCCTTACCAGCCTCAGTAAGAAGCTGAGATCGCTCATAAAATCCTCCAAAGCTAGTTACGAAAATAATATTGCCAAAGATTCCAAAGACAACCACAAGGCATTCTATAGTTATGTCAAGAATCTAAATGGCAATGCTCAGATCTGCTCTGAACTACAACAGAATGGCATTAAATATACTGATCCCAAGGATATTGCCAATATCCTGGCAAATCGATTTAGTGCCAACTTCACCACCCCTCACCCCCTAAAGGGCTCATCTCAATACCAATAGATTGCCAAATTCTGGTAATCATGGCCACACAGGTAAAAGCTGCTCTCTCCGAAGCTAGGAATACAGCATCCATGGGACCATATAACATCCCAGGCTGTGTACTACATAAACTACAAAATGAACTGGCACCTCAACTAAGTGTCATGTTTAATCTTAGACTCACCTCAAGCTTTGTGCCCACTGAGTGGCGCACAGCTACAGTTATCCCACTCCACAAGGGGGGATACACCTTGTATCCCAGGAACTACCGTCCCATCAGTTTGATGAGCCTGATCTGCAAGAGCATGGAATGCATTATCATGGAACTTATAAACAAAGACATTGGCAACCTTCAAACACTGGACCCCACCCAGTTTGGGTTCAGTTTGGGTTGTCTCCTGAACCTGATTGACTTCTTCAAATCACTCTCCAGAGCTGTGGATGAGGGTAAGGCGGTCAACACAGCCTATCTAGACCTCCCCAAGGCCTTCAACACCATCCCCCACTCTGGAATCATAGATAAACTTACTAAGCTGGGTATAAATCCCTATTTCACTCGCTGGGTTGCCAACTGGCTTACTGACAGAACCCAAACTGTAAAAGTAGCCGACTCCAAATCCAGCTCCAGACAAGTGACAAGTGGAGTACCTCAGGGTTCAGTCCTGGGACTGCTCTTGATTGGCATCTACTTCTCTGAATACAGGCCAACACAAAGGGACTCTGGCTAACAAAGTTTGCAGATGACTGTAAACTGGGAGCCATTATTGAATCCCCAAATTATGTGCATATTCTACAAAAGGGTCTTACAGAAACAGATGCTTGGTGCCAGAGTCATGGGCTCAAGCTTAATGCCAAGAAATATACAGTTATCGCCTTTGGGAAAAAACATGTACCCAAGAATTACCACATAGGTGGCAGTACACTAAACACTGAAAGTGTGATGAGAGACTTAGGAACACAGGTGGACAGTGGTCTCACCTTCAATAACCACATCGCCACAACAGTGAGGAAATCCTTCTATGTGGCACACCTCATCACTTAGGGCTTTTCATCCAGAAAAAAAGGAGGTCATTGTCCCACTGTACTCATCCCTCATTAGACTCATTATAGAGTACAACACCCTGTTTGGTATGTACCTCACAAAACATCTGCAACATCTGGAAAGGCCGCAGAAATACCTCACTAAAAGAATCACAGGCCTAAAGCAGATGTCCTATGCTGACCATCTAAAATAACTCCAGCTATACTCTGTGGCATATCATCTACTCAGAGGTGATCTCTGTTTAACATACAAGACCATGTCAAACCCTGAGCTGTTGGACATGCTCCACTTAAAGAAATCCCAATCCCTCAGAGCCACACACTCCAGGGATCTAAACCTTGTCATCACAATGAACAAAACATGTTGGAGGGATAGGTTCCTGACCCAGAGACTCCCGATACTCTGGTATAGACTGCCTATACATGTCAAGCAGAGCACCTCCTTGGCCCTCTTCAAAAGGAACCTTGACGATTGGATGGTAGATAGGAAATTTACCACAGGGATCACATCAGTTGCCCTGCTAGACAGGGGTCCAGGAAAGTAAATATTGTGGGAAGAAATATCCAGGGAATTGTTATGGCTAGGCTTGTATAGGCCCTAGGGCCGATAGCCTAGTACCAACCTATGAACCTATGAACCTATGAAAGGATTGTAGGTTGACTATGCTGAAAAGTAGAGAGCTTAACAAAAATGTTATCCTATGAGAAATGGGCAAACCATGAGCTTTGGCTAGAACCTGGCAGTGGTGTTGCGTCTTGGAACAGAGTGTAATAAATCTGCAGATGTTGTTGGCAAAAGTTTGTAAGGAAGACAGGTTTGCAGGTTTAATGAATAAGATGCCCTGGTGGAAAATCATTCTGCACAAATCACTGGTATAGGTTGGATATGTGCCAGATATGTCAACTGTGGGAACTGCCTGAATGGTAAACATACTTGCTGTATATAATATCCCATACATTGCACACCAGCTGAAATTTGACAGAGTGGAAAATATTTCAGATAATATACTGTTGTCTATGTGGACCAGAAGGGCCCTTGATGGCATGTGGGTATAGTCAACATCTCCAGAGTATCAGAAAAATTAGTTATTTTGTAAACCCCCTGCAAGTTGTTCTTTTTGTTTGCAATTTATGGGAACCACATAGTCCCTCCACATACTGCAGCATTACATCAAGGAATTGGTATACTTATCATGAGACAGATTCTTGTGCTACACCTGACATGTACCCTAATGGCCAGTGGAAGGCCCATGTAGCAAGACTAGTCAATACTTAGCATACCTTCATGTCTACAGGCTTCAGTACTCCATACATCTCACTGAACTTCAAGTGAGGATGATACATGTTTACAAGCTCACTTATGATGTTTGTCCCTGCAAAACAGCATTTGAATATAGCCCTGTCATGGAATTGATGGAATGTTAGGCAGAGATGGATCCTTGTTCTATGCAGAGGGGGCAACACACACTGTCATGGAAACTGGCTGTGAGGATGGCCTCTAACATGTATTGCTCATCTAATATGAATGCTACTCCTAACATCTTGCCATTGTCTCTGGCTGTGTTTACCAAGAAATCATGGTATACAGATGATATCAGGTGCACCTCAGTGAACAATTTTTTAATGTTTCTGAATTGCTCTGTTGTTTACCACTGTGTGTATTTACAAGTGGGTTCATTACAATCATTTCCATATTATTATTATATGGCCTTTAGAATATGATGCTGAGCATACAATTTCACCAGGCTGCACAGTAGTGCTACCTCCATCTCTGATAGAACCCCAGCTTCTGTGCTACCATTCACTGTGTAATTTTGATTAATACAGTGATCTACTTATTTCTGAATCCTGGCAATCTATTTCCTAACTTTTTGTTAGTATATATATATATATATATATATGTATATATATACACATATAACTACTAATACCAAAAAGTAACTTCACATCTTTCTTTTATTATGTCAGGAAGTTAAGAACCAACACCTTACACTGTTCAGAGCTAATCCACAATAATACTGCACACTCTCAGCCAAAGGAAATAAATCATATCCTAGATGGTAAATTTAGTGCAAATGTTGCTCCACCCACAGCTATTCCACAATCTCAGACCCCCCCCCCCATTCATTTGCTATGAGACAAGTTTTCTCAACCCTCGAAAAAAGGTAAGAACACTTCATTTGTTGTCCCTGATATTGTGCCAGGTTTCCTGATTATTACTGCCAAATATGGCCAATCTGCAATCCTACTTACCCCAAATAACCTTTTTTGATCTATGCCTCTCCACCTGTTACATTCCTGTAACCTGGAAAAAAGACATTTTAATACTGTTACACAGGGATGGCCCAACCACAGACCTTAGTGACCTTAGACCTATCAATCTCAATACCTCATATGTAAAGCAATGGAGCATATTATCTTAGAACCCATTAATCTGGATATTGAAGGTTTCTTATCCCAGGACTCTTATCTTTGTCAAAGGAAGGTCCTGCCTCTTTAACCTCATTAAGTTCTTTGAAAATGTAACCAAGGCAGTATATAGCATTTGTGCAGTACATACAGCATATCAATACCCGCTAAGATTCACTATGTGAGCATTATTGACAGACTTATACATTTTAATATAAATCTTTATCTTGTGCAGTAATTAGCTCACTGTTGTCTGACTGAATCCTACAGGTAGAATTGCATGTGTCACTTCTGAGTGCAAAGAAAGGTTAGCAGGAATGTAATATGCTTCAGGATTTAATGTTGTGCCCTTTCCTTTTTGGTATCTATTTCACAGATCTTCATGCCAACACATCTGGTATATAGTTATCTAAGATTGCTGTAAATTGGGTGTTGTTATTCAGTCTTCTAATGATTCGCAATTGCTTCTCCATGAATTCGACCATGTTAACATATTCAGCATGGGCAGTGATCTCAAAGTAAATAAGTAAAAAGGCAGCATAGTTCATTTTGCTAAACAAAACATTTTAATATACTATCTGGGTGACACACCCCTGCAGTCAGACCCTGTCATAAGATTCCAGGCACTCTAGCTGACAATTCCTTATCATTTGACAGTTATGTCTCTGCAGTATTTTGGAAAGCCTTCTATCTGGCTCATCTTATATTCAAAGGCATCATCACTAGATTGAAAAAAAGTCTTAATTCCCCTTCACTCATATCTCATCAGACCCATTATTGACTATAATGCACTTTTGGCATGTATTTGTCTAAAGATATCTGTCAATTTGGGAGAACTTAGAGAGTCACAACTAAAAAGATCCACAGCCTTAAAAGTCTTATGATATAATGAAAGACTGGCAACCCTCTCTGTGTAAAGCCTTTTGAGCCAATCCTCTTTGATCTGTTATTCTTTCACAGGAGAAATGGTACTGCCAATGCATGGTTAAAGGAAGCAAACTCTCATCAAAAGAAAAAAATAAGACATGTTGGAGTTAAAGTTTCATATCCCAGAGTGTCTCTCAGATCTGGAAAAAAGCAAACTTCCACTGCATATCAAGCAGATTTGCGCCCTTGCTACCTTCATGGTAAACCTAAATAATTGAACAGGCAGCAGCAAATTCTTTTTTAGTCTATCTGGCTTGGCCTCCTTGAGACTGGAGGGAAGTTTTGAATAAGGGATTTTGTAGGGGATTTTGACTAAGCTTGTAATGGACTGCATATAAATAAATATACACACACATATCACACACACCACACACACACACACACACACACACACACACACACACACACACACACCCCATATATATATATATATATATATATATATATATATATATATATATATATATATATATATACACATACATACACATATAATATATACATATAATTATAATTATTATATATATATATTATTATATATATATATATATATATATATTTTTTTTTTATGTTAGTATAATTATACATATAATTTGTTTATATGTATATATATCTATATATCTATATCTATATCTATATATATATATATATATATATATATATATATATATATATCTATAACTGCCGTACACACACACACACACACACACACACACACACACACACATATATATATATATATATATATATATATATATATATATATATATATATATATTTATATTCAGATAGATATAGTGTTTATACCAATAGCCTGAAATGCAAGACACCAAGGAACACAACAATGAACTCATTTTGAATTAGTAAATCACTACCTACAAATGTGATTTCCAGGTGTGATTTCTCTCTTGGTCAAGTTGATGTGACCATGAGCATGGGGGATGCTGATTTGCCCCACTACATCAAAGAGTGCAGGGAGAGACATACCCATCTGCAAAAAAAAAACTTGCACTTTACTGTGCTTGACCCTCATTAGGCTGATCATTTAATATAATGCCCCCTTTGAAATGTATCTGTCCAGACATGCAAAAACTGGAATGCCCACAGATATACCTTACTCAAAGGATACAGGGCCTAAACAGCATGTCCTAAATGGACTGACACAAGGCCCTATCACTACACTTATTATCCTACAGACTAACAGTGATCTGTGTCCGGCATACTAAGCATTCTTTGACTCATTATTGATGGCTTTAAGGCACATCAGCAAGTCAAATAGCATCAGGAATACTCAGTCTAGGGATGTAAACATCTTCTGCAACGTCCATAGAATGGTTTGGAGGAACAGTTATATTTTGCAGAGAATACCATTTCTGTAGAACAGACTCCATATCCACATAAAACAGAGTTCTTTGCTGTCCATTTCCAACAGCAGTTTAGAATCTATGGATGGAAAACAGAAAATTTACTCCAGGACTGCCCCCTGTACTACTAATGGACAGATGGAGCTCCTAGAGATATTATTCCATGCATGGCTCCTCTCAAATTATCTATGGTATTATCCCAGCCATTCTCATTATGGGTAATATATAATTATCAACCAATGGGTAAGTAACGCCAGTCTATAACCCAATGGGATAGGTTACTTCCAAAGACATGCATCTGGAGCATTTTTCCCCGGCCTCTGCTGAAAATGGGCTCTGCCCCAGTCGGACTTTCCCGGTAAACAAATGTAAAATAAATAAAATAAATAAAGTTTCAAGTACAAAAAGGACAATGAACTATGCTTAAAATGGCCCACAAGGGCAGCTAGCATAGTACTGTTCTGTTTGTCAAGTGCGTTATATGTTAAAAGCAAGAAGTCTGAATATTGTCAGTTATGATGTGGGCTTGTGTTAGGGGTGAGAGTATGTACGAACCTTTGCTGGTTAGAGTTAGAGTAAGGGCTAGGTAAAAGGATAGATATAGATGTGTGTGTGAGTACATATATGTATGGTTGTGTGTGCGTGTGTGTCGCTTGTGCATGCACATGCATAGGTATGTGTATGTTTGTGCAGTGCTATATGTGTGACTGTTTTAGAGTGTATCAGCCAGTGTTTCTTGGGTTATGGGATAGATATAGTGTTGTTCCATCTGCTGCTGTATGTGGTATGTGTCTGAGTGCTTTGTTAATGGTAGTGTTAGGAAAGTTTTATCATAAGGCAAGGCATAGGCTGGCATTTGGGGCAGGGTTACTGTTAGCATATATTAGTAATGTGGGGCAGTGAGGGATATCCTTGCTAATGTGTGCTAAACCAAACCCTAACAATAACCTTGCCTCTAACACCAATGTTGCAGTATATTTCTGAAATGTCAGCATTGATTCATTGTGCTTTGATGCTTGTGCACGTTAATGAACTGCCATCTATCTATGCTTATATTTATCTGTCTTTATAAATATATATATATATATGTCTGTGTGTGTGTGTGTGTGTGTGTGTGTGTGTGTGTGTGTGTGTGTATATATATATATATATATGAGACCACCCTTTTTCGGAAGGCCAGCAGAGGAAGACAAAAAACGAGAAGACGGAGACAAGAAGACCGAAAATCGGAAGCGACATAACGCCGAATCGCCGTGGGCAGGTGATCGTGTGTGGAAAGACCACACGATTGATGAGTGGGGTGTGGAAGTGTGGAGCGTATAGGAAAGGCTAAGGTGATATGCGTAGAGTTAGGAGTGAAGGGTGGTTAGGGGAGATTGAGGGTGGAGTTAGGGAGTGGTGGGGTAGGGGGAGTTAGGTTAGTTAGAGGGTAGAGGGAGTTAGGAGGGGAGTTATATAGGAGTAAGTTAAAGAAGTTAAGGGAGTTAGGGGGAGGACAAGTAGGGGTGGGGGACAGGGAGAAAGGTAGGTAGTTATAGCGCGGGTAGGCGGTTAGGAGAAAGGAGGGAGTGCGTATAGTGGGGGACCTAAGGGTTAGGTTGTGGTTTGTTGTTGTGTGTGTGGTTTGTGGAATGTGTTGTGTGTTTGTGTGTTTGATTGTTAGTGTGTGTTATTGTGGTGGGTGGTGGTGTGTGTTTCGTATGGGGTTTTTACCGGGTACCCGCCGGTTATGTCGGTTATGTGTGGTTTTGTTTATGGATAATATGTGTGGTGGTGGTCAGATGGGGTTGTGTGGTGTTGTGTGGTTTCGACTATGTCAGGTAGAACCATATATATATATATATATATATATATATATATATATATATTTATATATATATGAAACAAGGTCCCAAAGTAACTGATTTGGACAGTCCTGCGGTGGTCCAGATTCTGAAAACATTGCTAGAATTAGTGTAGGATATGTAGAAGGACCCAATGACTTACGTACATACAGTGTTCAGTCTCACAGAAGGGTTACCAGTAGAACTGGGTGTGCACCAGACTTCACCTCTGAGCCCACTGCTGTTTCTACTGGTGATGGACTACATTAGCAAACAGGTTGGAAGAGACAGATCAACAAAGTTGCTGTATGCAGATGATGTGGTATTACAGGCAGACTCTGAGTAAGAACATCAGCAAAGAATAGGGAAATGGAATGCAAAACTGAAGGCACATGGGATGAAACTGAATAAAGATGAAACAGTTGTAATAGAAGTAAATTGTGGAGGTCAGGACCTGAGAATTGAGCTAGAATAAGAGGGGGTTGCAGTCAACTAGCAGAGAGTGTCAGGTGTAGTACATGACAGAAGAATGTCAATAAAGCTGAAAAGGAGGGTACACAAAACATTGGTGAGACCAGTACTACTACATGGATAGTAAAGGCAGAGCAGTTGAGGAAGCTAGAGGCAATGGATATGATGTGGCTGAGATGGGTGGAGGGTGCACACTGTGACACAGACAAAGAAATGAGGACATTAGAGCAGAAGCCAAAGTAGCTCCAGTTGCAAAAAAGGTCAAGCGACATATTAAAGGTCAAACAGAACATATTATGTTGGTTCGAGCACATGTGTAGAAAAACAGAAGACAATCTGATGAAGATGATTTGGACAGACAGGAAGTTGGCAAGAGGAAACAAGGGCATCTAGCAAAGAGGTGGATGGATTATGTGAGAGACCTGTGACAGTCAGTCATGAGTGTTGAAGAAGGTAGGAGAGTGGCATTAAATACACAGAGACAGAGACAGAGAAAGAGAGAGAGAGAGAGAGAGAGAGAGAAACATGTCAGCAGTTGACATGACACTCCCTCCTCATGTAGAAGTGGTAAAAGGGTTTGATGATGATTAATATGTACCTTTCCAAGCATCTGCAGCAAATGGAAAGACCACAAAGGTTCCTCACAAGGAAAAGTCAAGGTCTTCAGCATATGTCCTATGTGCATCATCTGAAATCACTGTCACTTTATTCTGTTTCATAGAGATTACTCAGAGGCAATCTCTGCCCTGTATACAAGGTAATCTTTGACCCTGCTTTATTGGAAATGCTGCATATTTGCAAGTCAAATGGTACACGGGATACTCACTCTAAAGACCTTAACCTGGTATGTGACACTAATAGAATCTGCTGGAGGGACAGATTTGTCTCCCAGAGGTTACCATATCTTTGAAATGGACTCCCACTTCATGTCAAACAGAGCATCTCATTGGCCCTCTTTAAATGCAGTCTGGACGATTGGATGGGTAACCATAAATTCATCCCAGGGGTACCACCTGTGTCCCTCTTGGATAGGGGAATTGGTGCTGATCATTGAAATAAGGGTAGAACTTGGCTAGGCTTGCAAGGTCCCTAAGGCCATTAGCCTAGTAACTTCCTATGATCCTATATATAAATATAAATAAATACACACACACACACACACACACACACACACACACACACACACACACACACACACACACACACACACACACACACACACATATATATATATATATATATATATATATATATATATATATATATATATATATATATATATATATTTGTGTGTGTATGTGTAACACATAAATATGGATGTATGGATGATATAAATAGTTATGAGAGAGAGAGACAGAAAGATATAGATAGACAGATAGACAGACATAGTGCAAATAATATGCAGATTGGTCAAATAATGATATACACTATACAGTTATAGTAAACAACGTGGAAGCTCACTTTTATAAATATATATATATATATATATATATATATATATATATATATATATATATATATATATGTAACACAAATTAAATTATTTCTGCAGATGTTCTAATCAAAGAATGTTAGTTAAGAAGATCATGCCAAATTGACTGCATTTCATGAAAAACTTATGTCACACATTTGATTTTTATTTGGCTTGTTCCATTGAAATACTTTGGGCATGTAAAATGCCCAAGCACTAGATATGTGCTGCCTGAAATACTTCATATTATGGGCTATATACATTTAAGAAAAGAATCAAAGTGAAAATAGTATAATATATGAATTATGTAACTGATGTTAGCAATAAGACAATACTTAAATAAGATCATATAAACTCTCCTTCAGGACTTGACCATGCATTGATTTATCATAGTGCAGTCCCCGTACCTATCACATCCAGTGTGATAAGGGTATGCATGTTGTGGTATTGCTTGTCTTATGACTCTGGGGGTTGGCAGTAGGATGCATTTTGGAAGACTAGAAGCAAATAAGGCAACTGCTAAAACCCGATGAACGGCTGTAGATTTTAGTAGGCATCTAGCACAAAAGTGATGTGATGTGAGGTATAAGTGGAAAGTTATATTCATGTAATACATCAATGCCAGTGGTTCCAAGACTCCTAACTGACATGCTTATAATCCCCAAGGAAAGGAAGTAGGTGCTTAATGAGATATCATAATATTAATATACACAAAAAAGATTTTTGAGATGCTAACACACTGCTATGGTTTCAAGAGTAAATAAAACTAGGTGTTTGAGAGATAGACAGGAATGTAATTTTTGACTTTGACAGAGGCAGGGCTGTAAGAAACAAGAACATTATTGTATTTAGAGTCTGAGTCAGCACATGTAAGTCTGTGGAATAGCAAATAACTGCAGACAGAAACAAGAACTGAGAAGAAGCACTGAAGGTTGTATGTTTTTATTTTTTAGAGTTAGACATTTTTAATAATCTAGGATGTTGCAAATCTTATTATTTGTTGCTACATGATTAAGGGTTATTGAAATGGGAAGTGAAGGATGGTGATATAATAATATAATAGTTTTTGCTTACCACTTTTATGTCTGCAGTGCGATTATGTCTCCAAAAACGTTATTACCAAAAAGGCTATCACTTTGTCTCCAGCATGTATAGTTAAAGGACTGTACATATTTCCTCCACCTTTAAGATTTAAGAAAAAAAAAACATGTAAAGAATGTATCCTGGCATTCAGAGAATTTATTTCTGCCCACACTAATAAATTCAGTGTCATTTCTGTTGTGTTTTCTGTAGTAATTGTTGAATTTGTGAACATTCTGTCCAGAAAAACAAGTATCCCAGATCTGCCCTCCAGAAAAAAATATGTCAATGTCTACAGCAAGAGAGCTAAAAAATATATAAAGATGATAAGAGACCTTCAATTTCAAGGGCTAATCTCAGCAAAAATTCTGGGTCAAAGAGAGGAAAGAAACCTAGCAGCCCATACAAAGAGGAGAAGAGGCACTAAAAGGGCTAGCATGAGATGTTGGCATGTCAAGTTTAGAAGAAAACAAAACAAGACATGACTATACCACGTACTGAGCAGTCACAGGGGGTGACTAATGGAGCTGAGAATAGCAGAGCAAGTGACAAAGATGGCCAGCAAGATGTGAAGCATGAAAACAAAGACAAAAAAGCAAGTTGGAAAAGACAAAGAAAGATTTGGGGCTTAACCAAGGATAAAAGAAGGTCACGGAGTAGAACCAGCCTGGACAGGAGTAGGATCACAAAGGTAAAAAACACTGTATTCGTTAATACAATAAATCCATGAAAAACACTATATAGACCAAGAAATCTTGTGCCATTTTGAAAAAGAAGCAAGTGAGGAACTACAAAAAATTAATGAACAAGGTTTAGAGATATTTGAAGGCTATAAAAAAGAAACATGGACATGGGAAAGAAAGAGAGTTCTGATATGGTGCAATATTTAAGCAAAGGAAAAAGCCAAATTAATCAACACAAAAAAGGTAGCCCCAAAGATATTTGAAAGAAATATAGGCAAAGGTATCCAGATATGGAAAATTTCACAATAAAAAAATAAGATCACAGTGAAGGAATATAGAACAGATTAGTTAAGCAGAAGATAAAAAAAACAGAAGCTGAAGTTATGGAATATTTGTGAAGTGAAGGATTCAGTGTAGAAAGTCTGCCACAGGTCATACCACAGCATGATGGAACAACTAGTTCCCAAAGTAAGGAGAAACAAGAGGAGCAGGAGACATCTGAAGAAATATAGACATGGGAAAGAAAAAGAGTTTTAATATGGTGCAATATCTATGCAAAGGAGAAAGCAAAACTAACCATTGCAAAAACAGTAGCAGCAAAGATATTTGAAGAGAATATAGGCAAATAAATCTGGATATAGAACATTTTACAATACAAAAAAATAAGAAAACAAAGAAGAACAGTAGAAAAGAGGATTAGTAATGGAGAAGTTAAAGAAATAACTCAGGTTATGGATTACCTGCAAAGTGAAGGATTTAGTGTAGACAATTTAACTCTGATAGCATCACAACAGGATAATGCAATGGATCCCCAAATTAAGGAGAAACCAGTTGGAGCTGGAAGCATCTAATCAGTTGAAATATGAAGATACTTTGGAGCCTTCCACAGGAATCCAGTACAGAGGATCAGTCGGAGCTATACAGTAAAGGAAGGAACAGAAAACTGTGGCAACACTGACACAGTCAATGCTGTGGAAAGATAGGCTAGTGAGTTCCCATATGAAAGAGCAACAGGTGACACAGGGTGAACGTGAAGAGAACATGGCACAAGAACAAGCTCTGGAGATTTTTATAGAATGATTGCAGGAAATGGTAAACAAAGAATGTACCCTCAGTTTAGAAGAAAATGATCTAACAGAAGAGTTACTTGATTTAATAGAGATGAATAGACATATTAAGATTAATGAAAGAAATAGATTGTAGAAGGTCAATAAAACCCCAAAAGTTACAAGTTTGATAAAACAAATGAACACAGTAATTAGGACTATAAATAGAGATTCATGTAATATAAGAGACATAAATAGGATACATTTCTGTGTAACCAAATTAATAACAGATACAGTCTTACCACAGGAACACAGGGTAGTAAGGGAAAGGACAGGGAGAAATTAAGACAAGTGTCACTGTTAGAAAAGTATAGAAGATGGAACAGATCAATGAAAATACTCAGAAAGATAGACATGATAAAAGCAATGGCAGTATCATAATGGATCATGACTTATCATGCACTAATGAAAATAATAAATTAAAATATCACATACAGACAGAAAAACTTAGAAGATACACATATAAATATAAAGGAATAGTACAAAATAAGGAATCTACTGATGATCCAAAAAAGTTTTATAGAGAATTGGCAAACAAGCTAAACGAAATTGAAAGACTACAAAAAAAAAAAAGGAGAAGAAGAAATTGATACATTTTGGAGATTTATTTATGAAGATCCTGTGGAACATAACAAAGATGTTAAATGGATAGAAGAAGTAAAAGAAAGAATAAGAAGTTCAAAGGTACAGGATATGAAGTGGGATGAAGTAACAGCCAGAGAGATTGAAACAAGGTTAAGAAAAGCCTTTAATTGGAAAATCCTAGGCCCAGATGCAATACCTAACTTCTGGCTAAAAGCATTAACATCTCTGAATGAAGATTTAGCCATAGGTAAGAACTATTTATATGCACACCCTGAAGAGACACTGACCTGGCTAACAACAGGAAAAACAATGCTCCTACTTAAGAGTGAACCTGCAAGCTACCCTAAAAATTATAGACCAATAATTTACCTTCCAATGATGTATAAACTATACACTGGAATTGATAGTGACAGAGTTTATAGTCATTCAGAAGAAAACTCAATTATGGCACTAGAACTAAAGTGAAATAAAAGAAAGTTATATTGAACAAAGAATCATTTGTTATTAAATAAAGTCATAGTAGAGAACTGTAAAAAGGGGAAGAATATAAGCATGGCATGAGTAGACTACAAAAAAGCATTTGACAGTATCCCACATGCATGGATACAAGAGTGCTTAAAATTGTATAAGATACACCCTTCACTGGTAAATTACATCACAGCGTCCATGAAGCAGTGGCGAACCACTTTGCAGTTAAGCCATGATAAAGGGAAACTTATTATTTCAGGGATAAAAATCCAAAGGGGGATATTCCAGGGTGACTCTCTGTCACCACTGCTCTTTTGCCTTGCCCATAACCCATTAAGCTGTCTGCTTAACAGATTAGGTCATGGCTATGATTTGGCTCCCAGAAAAGAAAACAGTATAAAGACTTATCATATTATCTTTGTCAATGATTTAAAACTGTATAGCTCATCAGATGAGGTATTGAAAGCACAACTGCAAGTAGTCAACGCTTTTTCAGATGATACAAAAATGTAATTTGGTCTTGATAAATGTGCAAAAGCAATCTTTAAAGCAGGAAAAACTGCTGCACCAAGAAAACATCAGTTTGGGACAAGAATGTGATAGAAAAGAAACTTGAGCATGAGGGACTGTATAAATATTTGGGAACTGATGAAGGATCAGCAGTAAAACATGAACAGTTGTGAATAAAGCTTAGTAAGGAATATTTTAGAAGACTTAAATTAATCCTGAAAACCGTGTTGACATCCAGGAACACAATTCAAGCTATAAACCAAGTTTCGCTTCCTGTCATAACTTACAGTTTTTGAGTGATTGACTGGCCCCAAAAGGTGTTGGATAGATTAGACAAAAAGACAAGAAGGATGCTTCATGCTCATCAGATGATTTATAAAAATCAGTGCATACCAGGATTGGGTCTACTTTACATGGCTGACTCTTCAGAAAGTCGACTTTCATATGGCCTAGACCATATGATCGACTTGCAAAAAGCTGACCATGTAAAATAAACACATAACACATACCAAACACTTACCTTTCAACTGTTAGCAGGAGGGCAAGCCCCCCCTGTGGGGAGCTCTGCCCCCCACAGCCCCCGTAACTTAAATATACCAACTCCGAGATCGCACTACAGTGCAGAAGAGGAAATTTTCCCATTCTGCACTGTACAGAAATAGCAGTCCCCCATGGTCGGCTTTTCGAAAGTCGATCATATGGTCTTGACCATATGAAAGTTGACTTTCTGAAGAGTCGACCATGTGAAGGGGACCCCCAGGATTATATATTCCCAGTCCTGAAGGACGTATGGGCCTCCTTGAAATTTATTACATGTATAGATCTGCAATTGTGGGACTGGATACATATTTGCTGACCTCACAAGATCCAAACATTGTGAAATTTTTTAAACATAAGGAAAATAAATCTAAGATCACTCCCCTTCTTAGTATAGCAAAAGTATATCGGCATCAAGTGGGAATGGAAATAAAACCAGAAGTATATAAAAATCAGGCAGCAACTGAATGTGCCAAAAACAAAATACAGAATATAAGGTAAAGGATCAGATGAGAAGGCAAGAAATGTAGAAAATGCCTAAATACAGTTGCAAGTATAGAAAGCTCCTGGAGGAACATCATATTGATCAGGATTAAATGCAGGAATGGTTAAGGAGAGGCAAATTCAAACCAAAAGATGAAAGGTTAATACTGGCAGTCCAAAATAATGGAGTACATACATGTTGGTTTACAAAGTCCATTGAACATGTAGGAGAAACAGACAAATTTAGGTTTTGTAAAACAGAATTGGAAACAATTGCGCACCTTGTTGCTGGCTGTGACATACTAATGGCAGAAGGACTGCATACTGATAGGCATAATAATGTGGCAAGACTGTTACACCGGGGATTGTGCAAAGATTATAATACTGAAGTAACACAAAAACACTGGAAATATGAGCTACAAAGCATCATAGAAAATGATGAAGTCTACATCACATGAGTTCACCCATTACCAACAATCCAAAAGATAAATGAGAGAAAACCAGATATAGTGGTCCATGAAAAGAAGGCAAAGGTAGCGTTGATCATTGAAATCTCTACACCCAGTGACTACAGTGTCTTGCATATAGAGGAAAGCAAAGTCATAAAATATCAGGATTTGCAGGCAGAAATGATAGCGATGTGGAAGAAAGATACTCAGACAGTTCCAATAGTAGTAGGAGCAATGGATCTTATAAAAAGAATCTACAATTGTATTTAGATATGTTACTGATAAATGTAACTCCATATGAATGGAAGAAGGAGTCTTTACTGGCACATTGCATGTGCTGCAAAGAGCACTTATCGCTGATATCAAAGATTGGCACAATACTAATTGTATGAACTTTAATCATACTTTATCTTAGGAAGGGGGTCCATTCCTGTCATGGTATTAGAAACCCAAAAGATATGGATAAATTAAAAAAAGAGGGAAAGCTGGTACAGCTTACAGGTGGGAAGACAGCCTCTTGGACATCTCTGATGACTCTGAAGTTATCTGCTGGACAAGGAAAGGGCTAAAGAAATAGATGCAAGCATCACAGACAACACTAATGAGTACAACAGGAAATCAGGGAGAAAGAGAGACATAGTGATGAAGCAAAAATACAAGGTGCTTTCAGGAAATGAAAGAAATGTACATACAAGGAATGGTGAAAGATTCAAGAAAAATATTTAAGTCAACAACCTGACAAATTGGAAAAAGAACATATTAAGCTACCTGGAAGACAGATCCTACCCTTATATGGAACATATGGCTGAGGCAAAGAGACATGGCTAAACCAAGAGGGCGATACACTGAGAAGGTAATCTCTCTTTATTGTTTCAAATACATTAAGAAATTGGTTAGAGTTAACTGTAAATACTCTCCAAAGTCCTGCACATATGTGAAGATAAAAGAGTATGGACAAGGGCAAAACCAAAATAAATAAGAACTGGACTGTATTGCACAACTGACAGAAGACTATAAAAATTATATGGAATGCAAATGAAGAGTGTATGCTGGGGAGGCAAGAGTGTAAGGAGACAACTATAAATAATTAGAAACAATTGAACATGTGAACACCAGCTCTGAATAGTGTGCCATGTAAAAGAAATAGAAACAGTCAAAGGAAACCAGAGTATATAGGGAAGAGGGGCCTGTGTCCAGAGTAACCATTGTAAGCTGGGGATTGATAGATTCTGGGTCTTTTGGAGATTGAGCTGAGCATAGGTGGCAGCCAAAGAACAGCATGCTCAATTCATAATAGATGACAAGGAGAGAGGGATCACCCAACAGATGCAGAAAGTGGGTGTAGAAACTAAGGGGTAGGTGAAAAGATAAGACAGCTGTGATTACATGGGACATGGGTGTCATTCAACCCAGTCAGAAGAAAAATGATACACTCCAGGCCCAGAAGGCTAAATAGGAATATGGTATTATCTCAATAGAGAAAACTTAAGGACAGAGACCGAGAGTAGAGTTTAAGGGAAGGATACCAGAAAGGTAAGTTTTACAACAAACTGGTGGGAATGGGGATAGATGTTCTACACAAAAAAGGAATGCAGGTGATAACAGAGATGGTACTGAAAGATGGAGAGGGAAGATGGGTAATATTTCAGAGAAGAGTCAAAGTTATCATATGGTCCACTGGCAACATTTACATGCAGAAAAAGATATGAAGGACTTCTGCATTAAGTGCCAGGAACTGTTTTGAATAATGTGCACAAGTGAGGAGGAAAGGCAGAGAAACCACAGGGGCAGATTTTAATGTCATAATAAAAACAGACTGTTTAAGAAAAAGGAAGACAGTAAAAAGATGAAGTAGGACTTGGAAAATGCATGAATGCAAGTGGGTAGGTAAACATGTGGATAGAAAAGTACCAACACATCAGGGAGTGCACTTTTCAAAGAATACTATGGTACAGACAGGCAGACTTGATATAATGCTGGGCACAAAACGTGCTGAAGGAAGGGTGCAGAACACAGAAATACAGGATAACACTATGGCTTTTTAACTGCAACCTCCAAATAACCTTTGTGCACTCATCCCTCTGCACAAAGGTGGATCATCTACAGACCTTGTAAACTACAGACTCATAAGTCTCACTAGTGTCATATGCAAAGCCATGGAAAAAATATCACAAACATGGTAAATAATGAACTAGGAAACCTCCAGATGCTGGAACTGACCTAATTTGCTTTTGTCAAGGGCAGATCATGCTTAATCAACCTGGTGGACTATTATGAGAAGTTCACCAAAAAAATAGATGAGGGCAAAACAGTTCACACTGCCTACCTTGGCCTGTCCAAGACATTTGACATAATACCCCACTTGGGCATTGTTGAGAAACTCAAGAGGTTAGGTATAGTCTAGCAGTGACACAGATGTGACCCCTGGGGTAAACTTACGATCTCCCATCCACTCATCAAGATTCCTCTTGAAGAGAGTCAGTGAGGGGCTCTGCCTAATACAAACTGGGATCCTGTTCCAAACCATGGGAAGCCTCTGGGTTATGAATCTATCCCTCCAGCATGTCCTAATCATACTTGTGCCGAGGTTTAAGTCTTTAGCTCTCGTGGTCCTGATGGATTTGGATTTTTTGAGGTGGAGCATGTCCATCAGATCCTGATTGGACATGGCCTTGTACGTCAGGCAGAGATCACCTCTGAGCAGGTGGTATGCTACTGAATAAAGCTGAAGTTTCTTTAGTCTGGCAGAATAAGACATATGTTGGAGAACCTTGTTCCTTTTGTGAGGTACTTTTGTGGTCTCTCCAGCTGTTGCAAGTGCGGGTGAGGTACATACCAAATGGGGCATTGTACTCAATCATGGGGCTGATGAGGGAGGAATATAGGGCTACAATGACATCCTTGGATCTGGATGTGAATCCTTCATGATGAGGTGTGCAAGGTAGAATGTTTTTCTAACCACTTTGGCAATGTGGGTGTCAAATGAGAGGTCGCTGTCTACTTGGGTCCCTAGGTCTCTGATTACTTTTTCCGTACTCAGTGGGTTGCTGTCTATGTGATAATTTGTGGGTACTTTGTGTTTTCCAAAAGGGATGACTATACATTTTTTAGCATTTAGTTTAAGGCGTACAGCAGCACCAGTTGTCCGTTTCAGTGAGGCCTTTTGTAGGATGTGTGTCTGCTGGTGTATCGACTATGGCGCCTAGTTTGCAATCATCTGCGAACTTTGTCAGCTACAGCCCTCCCATGTTTGCTTTAACATCTGAAAAATAAATGCCGAACAAGAGGGGTCCCAGGACAGATCCCTGTGGGACACCACTTGTGACTGGCTTTGAGTCTGACATTGCTCCAGCGATTTTAACTTTATGGGTTCTGTCCTTTAGCCAGTTTGCAATCCATCTAGTGACATAAGGGTTTACTTTTAAGCTGTTTAGCTTATCTATGATGCCTGAGTGGGGTATTGTGTTGAAGGCCTTAGCCAAGTCCAGGTATGCTGTATCTATGATGCCTGAGTGGGGTATTGTGTTGAAGGCCTTAGCCAAGTCCAGGTATGCTGTATGGACTGCTTTGCCCTCATCAATGGCTCTAGTGACTGTTTTGAAAAAGTCAACCAGGTTTAAAAGGCAGGATCAGCCCTTTACAAAGCCGAACTGGGTGGGGTCAAGTGTCTGTAGGTCCCCTATGTCTCTGTTTATGAGTTCCATAATGATTCTTTCCATAGCTTTGCAGACCAGGCTAATTAAGCTTATGGGGCGGTAGTTTCCAGGGTCTGTAGAGGCACCCCTTGTGGAGTGGGACCACTGTTGCTGTACACCAGTGTTCAGGTACATATCGAAGTAAGGCTAAGGTTAAGTAGCATTTTATGTGTGGATTTAGCTCCTCTTGAGTTCGGGATACCGCCAGGTCCCATTGATGCTGTGTTTTTGTTTTGTTTAGGCGGTTCTCACTTGGACATCTGAGATGACAGGAGATTACATTCAGCTGGGATAAGTATTTCTTCTTTGGGGTGAAGGAGGTGAGAAATTTGCACTGAACCTGTCAGCCAGAATGTTAACAATATCTGTGGGTTCAGTGTATTTTTTGTTGTTGTGAACCAACTCTGAGCATATCTGAGGGTTTCTGCCCAGGTTTCTAACATAGCTGAAGAAGGCTTTGTCGTTATCTTTAGTGTCCTTAGATTTTTTCTCTCAAAGTTTGCCTGGATGTTTTTATGAGAGAACGTAGTTTTCTGCTAATGTTGATCAGAGATGTCCTCCCTTCATGGGATTTCGCTCTGACGTGCAGTAGCTTCCTTCTTTTGTTATACAATTTGTTTATGGTTGAGGTCCACTAGACAGGATGCTTACATTTGGTGGAGAGGGACTTGGATTTGTTTGGGATTGCATGATCCATGCATTCTTGGAGATGTCCATCGAAAGCATTTGTGAAGGATTCGGCATTGTGGGATGTGGTAGCCACTGGCACAATGGGCTTAAAGGATACCATCTCAGTCTTAAGAAGAGTGAAGTCTGCTTTTGAGAGGTTTTTCACTGTCATCTTTTGTGCTGGGGGTGGAGGTGGGATATGTATATCCAGGGTGATTAGTTTGTGGTCAGATCTCACTAGTGAGGGGTATACTTCCAGTGTGGAGCATTTTGTCCCCATGTTTGTGATGATCAGGTCTAGTATATTATCTCCCCTAGTGGGAAAGGTGACTAGTTGTTCCATTGCATTTGAATTCCAGGAACCTTTGGGCTAGGATATTAGGGCTAGAATAATGTACCCAATCTATGTTTGGGTAATTGAAGTCTCCCAGTATGATGGTATTTTGTGATACATTCATATCCTCCAATGTCTTCAGGAAGGCTGAGTGGGGTTCTTGAGATTGGGAGGGTGGTCTGTAACATGCCACCAGTTGTATAGCTGTTTTTCCTATGGTTAGTTGCACCTGTATGGTCTCTGATGCTTCATGTGTTGCTACTAACCTGGAGGTGTGGGTGTCCTTTATGAATATGGACACTCCCTCCTTAAAAGCATGTCTGAGGTATAGCCTGGTAGCGCTGGGGTGCTCTCAGGAGCCTTGAACCAGGTTTCAGTTACTGCACAGACGCCGATGTTCTCCATGCTGATGAGTGCATCAAGTGCTTGCATCTTGAGATTTAGACTTCTGGCATTGAGCAGCATTACCCTTAGTTTTTTCCATTTTGTTTTCTAAGGAGGTGGGTTTGTCTTTTGAGCCTTGCCTAAAAAGGCACTATGGGGTGGTAAGAGCCTTAGCCAATATCCGAAGCCCAGTGGTGACAGGTGTAAGCCATCCGCAGCGTGGCTTGTCCAACATATCATCCCAGACAGACAGACATTGGATCCCCTTAGAATGACACCAGTACTTGAGCCAATTGTTAAAGCTGATCATCTTGTCTTTGTATTGTGGTATCATTCTTGGTGAGGGCAAGATGCTGCTCAGCGTCAGGGTCATACCAGCCTGGGCTACATAATCGGAGAGCTCCTCTATGTCTCTTTTCATGTAGTCCAGGGAGATACGTCTCAGGTCATTCACACCAGCATGGACAATGACGGAGTCATATTTGTACTTGCTTTGGAGTGACCTGAGTGCGTGTGTTATGTGGCGGATCCTAGCTCCCGATAGACAGCTCACAGTCACCTTCTCCTTGTTCAGCCTGGTCAGTGGGACATCAGTGTGTCTGACTATGGAGTCACCTATTACTAGTGTATCAGGCAAGGTGTTTGGCCTTAAGGTCGACACACTGATTTATTGAAGTAGGTGTTGCATGTGTTTTGTTTTGAGGTGGTTGATTTTTGGATGTCTGCTTTGGGAGCCTCTGTTGTTTTGGTAAGTTTTTTATTAGAGCCTCCGAGTATGTCTTTGTGTTTTTATGTGTTTGGTTTGCAGTTGTGGTAGGTCTATGTGGGACTGGGATTGTTGTGTGTGTGGTTGCCATCTTCTCCTGTCTGGTCATGCCAGCCCTGAGTTGAGAGAGTTCAACCTCCAGTTTGGCTATATAGTTGCATCTCTCACATGTATTTGTGTTTGTTGGGAGGAGGAGAGGGTTGTCTGTGTACATGAGACAATTGTAGCATTGTCTCAAGATGCCCAGACTGACCAGCTGAACTGGAGATGATGCCAGTAATCTACCACGCGACATGCTAGAACAGTATAAGGGAGTGGTATACCTTTAAGGGAAGTGGATATTCACAGGGGTGGTAAGTAGATGTAGTGCTTTACTTAGTACGAGAGTGCTTACTTAGTAGAGAAGTATTGAGAACAAGTGCTAGGCTTATAAGGTTATACTAAGGGTAGAGCTTCCTTAAGGGAAAATTTGAAGAGCAGACTTGGCGGAGCCAGAAAAAGTTTAACCTAGTTTAACCGGTGCATAAAGCTGTGCAAACGCGGATTTTAAACAGTGAACTACAAAAGAGCTAGAAATGGTCCCAAACAACCAATTACTACAGCTTCTTGTGCTGAGGTCACTTCCAAGGACAGGTAGGCTGCTCAAGGCTCCCCACTCCCACTGATGAGCAAAGAAACTTCCTTCTATCCAAGTAAGGTAATGGACAACACAGGAACTACACCACAGCCCAGAATACAGCAATGCCTGTAAAATGGTCTAAACTAGTCGAGGAAGGCAGGAAAACAAGGATTATTTTTTTTGTTTTTTTTGTTTTTTTTGGTAGAAACACACAGAAAATGCAGAAACAGTGATAAATTGGTTACACGGGCTAGCACACTTTAGTGGGCAGCCTCCACAGTTAAATTAAAGAAACAAACAAGCAAACGTTCGATCAAATTCGACTAAATGTAACTTTAAGTGCAGATTTTAAAATAATGCAGCACATCCCTAAGAGTCGACCCAGTAGTCAGAGACCTGAGGACACACATGGACAGTAATCTAGCTTCTGAGCATCACATATCTGCAGTAGTGAGGAAATCATTCGATGTTGTGGAACTTATAAACAAAGGTATGGCATTGGGGTTCAAGGAAGCCATTGTTCCACTGAATTCGGCATTCATTAGAGTTAGTGGGTACAATGCCCCCTTTGATATGTACCTAACCAGGCACATCCAGCAACTGGAGCATCCACAGTGCTTCATAATTAAAAGGATACAGGGCATAAGTAGCATGTCCTATGCAGACCACTTTAAAGCCATATACCTATATTCTGTCTCCTACAGACTGTTGACAGGAGATCTATGCTTGTTGTACAAGGCATTGTCAGACTCCACCCTGATGAAACTCCTGCATATCCACAAAACAAACAGCACCAGGATTAACCATTTGTGAGACAAACCTTACATGTGATATAAATAGGACCTGCTGGAGAGACATGTATGTATCCCAGAAACTACCCTTTCTCTGGAAGAGGCTCCCCATTCATATCAAGCACAGTTCCTCCCTAACCCAAATCAAGTAATATAAACCTAAACAAAATAACAGAGGAATAGACAGTGTGAAACAGGAGAAGAAAAAATCAGGGAAGATGATGAAGAAATCAGATAATGATTCTGGGATTATTATAGAAACCTTTATACAGAACAAGAAGGGGAACAGAAGAAAGACAGAACTGGGAAGTTTGGGAAAGGGAACACAGTCAGGACAGATGTAGAAAGAAATGTGAAATGCAGGCATTACTAAAGGGGATATTATATGTGTAATTCAAAAATGAAGGAAAGAAAAGCAGGAGGCCCAGATGGATTACGACTAGAGTTCTGCGACTGGAGTGGGGGACAAATGTGGCAGGTGTGGATAGTGGCAATAATCTCAATTTTATGAGATGGGAAAGGGTAACATTACTACCAACACTTTTCAGTGACTGGATGCAAGAAATAAACTATTGGTCAACTTTCTTGATTAAATCAGATATAAACATACAGGTCAAAGTATTAGCATGAAGGTTTGACAAGGCCCTGCCACTTATAATACAAGAAGGCCAGAATGGATTCAGAACAAAACAGGAAGGTGGAACAGAACTAGTGAAAATAGAAGGGCTCATATAAAGGGAAAAATAGAGAGGAGCAATGAAAGGGGTGATATATACTTTTTGATGTAGAGGTATTCTTTGACATGATGAGATGGAGCTTCTTATGGGAAAAGATGAAGGAGAGAGGCCTTGGAGAGCTCTTCTTCAGGAATGTGCAGACAGTAAACAATAGGTTAGTACAGGAGATCACAGATAATGGGTGATGAGTATCTGTTTGAGCAGAGAAATGAACCAGGGGTGCTTACTATCACCTGGACTATTGACATTCATGATAGAACTAGCAGTTTGGATTGGAGGCAAACTGGATGGTCTGAAGAGAATGCTGGGGGTAGACCCCAAATTCCTGATATATGCAGATGACTGTTAATTTTTGTATGAGTATATGAAGGCAGGTCTAGCAGCAATAACTACAGTTTTAAGATCTTTCAAAAATTTCAGGCCTGGACAGCAATAAGAAAAATACATCGTTATTTAGAGTAGCAGAAGGAAAGGAAGGGGAAAGGAGAGGCGGATTAAATGAAAGAGACAGAATTTCTCAGATACTTCAAGCTGTATGTGGGGTCCATTAAAAAGAGACTATAGAGAAAAAAATGCAGTGAATTAGAAGAAAAATGAAAACTACACTAGAGAAAGGAGGGAAGGTGAGCATCAAAGTAATGGGGAGGGTAAATGTAGTCAGAATGATAGTACTCACATTAATATTTCATATGCTGAGCAACATTCAAGTACACTCACAAGCAGAAAACTGAAGAGCCTGCAGAAAGAGCTTGAGTACTCAATATAAAGGAAAATTGGGAGGAGGATGAGGAAAAATAAAGACAGGCAAGAAAGACAAAGGAATGGGGACTTCCACATATATCCTGAGTTTCAAAATAATGCATGTTAGAGAGGCACTGAAAGAGACAGGGGAACATAAGAAAAGACAGTGAGACAGACACTGTTGGGAAAATGTCAGGAAGAAATGTGAGAGAGCAATAAAAGAGCTTCTAATATGATTTTGATCTATCTGGACCACCGAAGTCACTGTTTAATCATAGCCTCCAGACAGGCTTTTTGCCATATGAATAGAGAACTGCAGTAGTCATCTCAATGAACAAGGGCATGTCATTAATGGACCCTGGAAACTGCAGTCCCATAAGTCTGACAAATCACAAATGCAAAGCCTTGAAAAGTTATCATGGTAAAACACTTAGTGGAAAATCTTAGAAGGCAATCGACAGGAGAAATGGAAAGGATGTGATGTAAAAGGAGAGACAGATCTAATAAGAAAACAGGAGGGAAGAAGACGGTCATTTAACAGCAAAGAAAAAGTATAACAATACCGTGCTACACCAACACCCAGTTTAGTTTTGTCAAGGGCACTCATGCTTATTCAGGCTGGTGGACTTCTTTGAGAAAGTCACCAATGCGATGGTTAAGGACTAAACAGTGCATACTGTCTGTCTTGACTTGAGTATGGCATTTGATACAATACCCCACTTGAACATTGTAAACAAACTCAAGGATATAGGCATAAACCCCTATGCTACACACTGGACAGCCAGCTGGCTCTTAAATAGGACCCAGGAAGTTAGGATAGAGGAGACCACATCCACAAAGAGGCAGTCAGTAGTGGAGACCCTTAGGGCTCTGTGCTGGGTCTGTTCCTTTTCAACATCTACTTCTTGGAAGTCAAGACTAATGTCAAAGGCCTCTGGCTGTCTAAGACTGTAGATGACTGCAACTTAGTAGCTGTCATAGAACACCCCCCCCCCCCCAAGACATTAACATCGTACAAGAAGGACTAATGCAAACTAATGACTGGTTCCAAAGCCAAGGTATAAAACTCAGTCTGAGAAATGTATAATAGTACCCATTTGGAAATCAGTCACCCTAGGAAATTACCTCATCAATAACATTCCCTCAAGAGTTTAACCAATAGTCAGAGATCTGGGTGTATATGTATGTATATAGAAAACTGATGTGCAACCCAAATGTGTCTCAGGTAGAAAGGAAATCATTCTATGTTGCTCAACTTATAAGCAAGGGCATGGCATCTGGGTACAAAGATGTCATCGTTCCACTGTATTTGGATCTCATCAGGCCCATTATTGAGTACAACTCCCCCGTTGGTATGCACCTGACCAGGCACATGCAATAAGTGGGACATCCACAGAGGTCCCTCACAAAATGAATACAGGGTGCACACAACATGTCCTTTGCAGATGATTTCAAAGCCATATCTTTATAGTCTGTTTCCTACAGACTGTTGACAGGTGATCTATGCCTGGAATATAAAGTATCCTTGGATCATACTCTGATGGACCTTTTTTTAATATCTGCAAAATGATTATCTTCATAATTACACACTCTAGGAATTTAAACTGCTTGTGACATAAATAGGACATGTTGGAGACAGGTATGTGTCTCGGAGAACTCCCCCACTATGGAACTGGCTTTATATCCATGTGAAGCAGAGCTCTTCCCTAACCCTATTCAAGAAAAACCTGCTCCAGTGGATGGGAAATCAGAAATAAACCCTGGGCTAACACATGGCATCTCTAATGGATAGAGACAGCCTATTAATCTTGCCCTGGCTTCCATATACTTCTTAAAATAACCTGTAAGGCACATAAACTTGTGGGACACAGTGCTGTGATGCTTGGCTAGACTTATATAGTCCCAATGGAAGTTAGCCTAGTATACACATATGAACCTATGAAACTGTGATCAAAATTATTATCACAAAGAACTGGAAAAGGGACAAAGGGTATCAGAAGAAGACTTACAAGACATTCATAGATATAGGCAGAATATGGCAACAATCTTGACAAGATTAGGAAAGAAGGGAAGGGGGAGTATTCACTCTAGCAACAGAGAATTGGATAAACATGAAAAGCTCTGTATAAATGGGCTTGCAGAGCAGTCTTGGGTGAAAACAGAAAGTGGATGCAGCTATCTGCTGGTGGGAAGAAAGGTGCAGCATGCATGATAATGGCATGTGAATGTATTTTTGCTTGATAAAAACAAATTAAAAAATATAATATATATCTTAAACTGTAACCATTCAAGCCTAATTACAGCAACATTAGTTAACTCATTGATTGCATTGAATGGTCTCCTTAAAGTTTGGAGATACAATTACTGAAGAAGGACAGAACATAATTTGTAACACAATGTAAAAGCTAAATGACAACTATGTTCTCTAGAAATCAAACTGAAGTACTGAATATTGTAAAAGAGATAAAAGAACTGGAAGTAGGAGCTTTATAAAAGGGAATGTACAAATTATATAGATGTAAATTACATTTGCGAGAGCAGTACATGTAGAATAATATTCAAGAAGAGAAGTGAAGTTTAAATAAATAAGCTGAGCAATTTATGTAATGTTGGAGAAAATGACATGTATAATGCCTGGAAATAGTAAAAACTTACTATATACCTATGTCGTTGTTTAAAATGTGAATATTTGATAAATGTGTTTAAGGCTAGAAATTAAGTATTGCAGAATAAATCCATGTTGAAACTGCATTTTAAGAAAGCACTGATAAAGGTTCCTTACATGGCATCCTAAAGAGCTTAATGTTGTGTGATATCAAAAGGATGAAAAGACCATTCACAAAGTAGTTAAAATTAAATGAGCTTATAGGAATGTTGTGCAAGAGGAAATGGTAAGAGCAATCCCAGCATTTTTATTCTTACATGTGAAGCACAGAGTTAAGCAATGCTGGAAAATTTTGAAGGAGCCAATGGAAGTGGCAAGTACAGTTTTGCATAATTTGGTGGAACATTTATATAAAGCAGATGTACTTCCTGCTTAGAGATACTGTATGATCCCTGACCTGTGTCTGGCATACAAGGCTATTTCAGATCCAGCCTTGATGGAGTTGCCGCATATCCGTAAGACAAACTCCACTCACACAACCTACACGCAAGGCCTTAACTTGGTCTGTGACGTTAATAAAACTTGTTGGCAGGATAGATTTGTGTCCCAAACATTCCCACATCTGTGGAATAGACTCCCTCTCCATGTCAAGCAGAGTACTCTCTAGCACTCTTTAAGAGGAACCCGGACAACTGGATGAGAAACAGAAAACATACCCCTGGGATCCCACCTGTGTCCCTGCTGGACAGGGGAAATAGGTGCTGACTTTGAGGGAACATGGACGAAATTCTTGGCTAGGCTTATAAGGGCCTCCAGGCCAATAGCCTAGTATCATCCTATGAATCATCCTATGAATCCTATGAATGATGGTGATGCCATGCAACTGCCAGTTACTAAAGATAAAAGCATATAAGAAAAATATTGCAGAGGACCTAACAATAGATATGGACTGCTTTTAGGAAATATATGTAAATCAACTATTCCAGCTCTTGTGTTATTATTTCATAAATCATTGAATTTAATTTCTGTGACAAATACATATACAACTGATATTGTACTACTGAAGTTGAAAACAGGAGACAGTACCAAAGCTGAGAATTAGGATTCTGTTTTTTATGAATTCCTTCATGAGGAAAATGTGTTAAGAGAGTTTTGACAACTTTTCTACAATAACATTTATTACATCAAGAGGACTTTATAAAAGGAATAGTGTGTCTATTTAACTAGTAACATTTTATGAAATCTTTGTTTATATACTGGAAGAAGTTTTAGTAGGCAATATGATACTATCAGAGCTACCCAAGGACTTTTATTTCTTTGTTGTTTTTGTAAATTGTGTTAGTTTGACTAAAAACACTTTTCAGCCATGACTCACGCCAATAACATTGTCATACTAGAGATAGGTGGTGCTTGTGGAATAGAGGGATAACTTTCTGACTATCAGCAAGGTAACCTGAATTTAATTAACAGCTGAGTCTTTGACAGTGTGTGGTGGGGAGGAGGGAGAGATTGTTAGTCATATGGGGTAGACTGAGTTGGAATGACTGATTGCAAATTAGGAGCAATAATTGACTACGGTTTCATGTCCACAATCCAAATATATTTCACCCTACCTACCAACATACAATATCAGCAAGAGTGGGGTTGGCCTGGGGGTTTGTGGCTAACTCAGGCTAAAGATGGATGCATAGTTTTGTGGTTCCATAGGAAAGCTGGCTAAATCACATATTTTTTACTATTATGGTCCTGTTAATTTTCAATGAGTGAGAGAGTGGTTTTAATAGACAATGATGGATTCCCCGCTGCATTCTCAGACCAGGAAGAAAAACTCATCATCTTATTTGAAAACTTAACAATGCTGATTACAGACACCGCAGCCTTCCACCAAATGGCATCTTCTACAAGAAGCAATCCTTCATCAAGACAAAGTGTACTGCAACATGACAAAATGTGAGTGCTAATAGACAGGGCCAAGTTTTTGAACAGAAACGTGCAGAGCTTCAAGATAAAGCCAACACTCTAAAAAACAAATTATAGAGACAGAATGTCAGAATTCTTGGAATCTCTGAATTGGTCCCAGCAGAAGAGTTAGCAGACTGGGTAAGCAATTTAATTAGAACCAAAAACAATTTTCCTGCTGAACTATCACTGGCAATCATTAGGATTCATTGTGTTGACAGATGTACTGCCAATACATCTTCCTTGTAGCAAGTGTTAATGGCATTAGAGTAATATACTGCAAGGGAATGGCTGGTAAACTATAGCTGCAGACCTGGGGGCCTATCCTGGCACAACAGCCAGATAAAATTTATGGAGGACTTTTCACATGCACTGTATAAAATATGGAAAGACTGGGAGTCAGTAAAAGGCTTTTTCAGTCACATGTTACTTTAGCTGTTATACTGCTTCCAGCTACATTGTCAGTCTTATTGGAGGGGAAAGTGTAGAAATTTACTGAAAAATAGAGGCCTGGAATTTTTTAAGAAGGGAGTGGCTATGACAGGAAGGTGGCGCTTGGGGGGAACTTTAGAATATTATATTGCTCAAAGAAATGAAATGGGAGGCATCATACCTCTCAATGTCTTAGCACAGGAAATCTGGACAAAGCCTAAAATAATAGGGGACAAAGGCCCCAGAATAGGGACAGATTATATATATATTGCTCTTATAGACTTTTAAAGTTGCTAGAATAAGAGAATTTGTCTTAGCATGCATTTTCTGAAAGAAATGAAGTCTGAAACTCAAATGTATGACATTATTTAGTTATTTCAATCCTCAGTGATTTGCCAGAAAGCTACAAATTTTATGAGGAATAGGCCAAAATTATGAGACAAAAATCTCGATATTCTGCAAAAATCTGGATTGTTTAGAAGTATTAGAGGCATGAAAAGGTAAGAGGAATATAAGAAAATGGGAACCTAGAAGTCTGCTATGTCCTGCCAAGAAATAGGGAAAAAGGTGTTAAATACTATTGTTGAAAGGAAAGGCAACTGTAATAATATTAGATCCTTTCCAAAGTGGTATGGACTTTCAATGGCATGCAATTCTGACCTGAGAAATGGACAGACCCATCAACCAAAGACCTGCACCCAAGGAGAGGAACATTTGAAAGAAAATTAAAGACAGATGGAGGGTTGAATGAGAGATAGATTCTGAATCTTAGAATGACTATTGCTGGTCGAAGACATGTAAATGAACACATTTCTGATTGAGACTGTGGTTCCTCAGAAGGAACATAAAATAGAACAAAGTAGAAGCTGATAGCACTAACTGGTCTATTGCTTAAGTAAATATAACTGCAATTATGCTTGTATAAAGTTTTTTTTTCTGCTCTGTGTACACTTAATGATCAAAAGCGACCTTACTTTATTGACTTTTTATATACAGAGTATTAAGACAATTAATCAGTGTAGTAGACACATGTCATCAACAGTATTAATGTGACTAGGAGTCTTCTTCTTCTTCTCCTTTTGGCTTTTCCCGGTCAGGGGTCGGCACAGCGGATCAGTTGTCCACTCATGATTGGCAGTGGAATTTTACAGTGTCGAGTTGCCAGCCCGGCGCTCAACCTTCCACAGAAGGCACACATATGCACACACTCGCACCTAGGTCCAATTTAGAGTATCCAATCCACCTACTGCATGTCTTAGGGATGTGGGAGGAAACCGTGACAAGGAGTATAAATGTTTATTGGAATGTTAATTGCAATGTAACAGTAATGCTATTATGCAGGTAATCTGAGGATGCCTGCTTCACGGTCTGTGTTGAAACCATACACATAAAGAAACAAGATGAACAAGAAGGCATACAGACATATGGTAGAGTGCATTATACTGCAGAATGTGAAACCAACCATTTTACAGTATATACAGGTATTTAACAGAGTTATCAAATGTTGTATACATTTATTTATTGAGTTTTGTAAGATCACAGTTCAATCATTACTATCAGATTAATATGGAATAACTATGGAATTATAACAATGATTTCATATACTTTATATCCTTATATAGCTGCTAATGAAACAACAGATTCAATGACAGTGGAACCTCCATTTACTTCTGCTTTGTGAGATATTAGTAAGGAGTACTCTGTTCGATAACTAATACAACTAGATAAAAGCATATTATAGTATTTAAAGTCGATATAATCATACTTACAACTCTATAGCATAACATGGTATCTAGCTAACGACACTAAATACTAACTTATTGCTGAAAAATACAGCTCAGCTGTGTAAGCGAAAATATAATCTAATCAGACATCAATAACATTCCAAATAATTCCTGTATCGTACACATTAATATTTGTTCTTAAATTAGGCTGAAGCAAAAATGAGGTAAATTAATTTGGAAACAAATTAGCTTAAGCTGAGTGAGTAGTAAGACTACACACACTCACAACACACACACACACACACACACACACACACACACACACACACACACACACACACACACACACACACACACACCAATCTATATTATATACCAACCTATATTCTGAATCTTTTGTTTTATCAGCTAACATTTTTTAGCTATTTAGACATTTTAATAACTGTTTAGGCTGATCTTATACTTTTTTCAATATAAATAGCCATCTAGTTACTTGATTTATAACAATTAAAGTGGCATCAAATACACTGTTAGGCAATTGTTGAATGAGATACTGCCTCAGCTGGGCTCTGGAGTAATTTAATGCTTTATTTGGCGGGTGACATACTCAGTTTCAAGAAAGCAATCAATGGAAGGGACTGGGAAGTTGTAAGCTTACAAATGCAGTAATGCCCTGTTCTACCAGCCATAAATAAGCCACCAGGATCAGTAAATCTGAATTATAGGTAGGTAGATATCCATGGTGTTACTGATCCCAGCTTTAAGGAGAGAGACTGGATTCCACAATAGAGATGGGAGGGCTTGTAATGACCTTAAGTGTGTGTGTGTGTGTGTGTGTGTGTGTGTGTGTGTGTGTGTGTGTGTGTGTGTGTGTGTGTGTGTGTGTGAGTAAATGAAACAAGTGAAGTAATTCACAAACCAGAGAGTTGAATTTAGAAGAGAGGTTACAGATAGTCACAAAGAACATCAGAGGTCTTTTTAATCAGATTAAAGGGAAACGAGTGATGCAAAGATAGTGAAATAGTATTATTACAAGAAACCAAACTGAAACAAAGAGATGCCAGTCTCAAAGTAAAGTCAGGTTTAGTACAAGTTTTCCCATAACATTAGCTCATGACACACTTGTCTGCTGTCTCTCACTTATGTTGGCAAGTGCTCTAAATCCCACTGCCCAAATTCCCATGGACTACTACTAAGCTAACTATCTCTCTTTTTTTTAGGGTTTAGATGAGTTGTGAGTTACAAAGTTATGTCTTAGTTGCTGTTAAGGCTTCTTGGGTAATTTCTGGGGGTGTGTCATGTTGTCAAATGTGCAATCGGGTGTGGAGTCATCTGCGTACAGTATTAGGGAGGCCTATTGTGTGGATATGTGGAGGGTGTTGCTGAGAATGTAAAACAGGAGGGGATCAAAGATATAGTCTTGTGGTACACCGGTGGTGACTAGGAGGTATTGAGAAAGTGTGGAGTGCCATTTTACTGGCTGATGCCTATTGGAGAAGTAGCTTTTGAACCCTAAAAGAGTGGGCTGAGACAGACCTAATGAACACATTTGAAGTAGACGTTTGCTGTGATAAACTGTGTTGAAGGCTTTAGACAAGTTTAGAAATAAGAATTAGACTAGTTTTCAGTTATCACTAGCTTTATTGACAGTATCCATATAGGTTAGAAGTGCAGTGTTAGTACTATGGGAAGAACAGAAGTCATACAGTGTGTGGGATAGGAGTTCTTTCTGCAGGAGATAGTTTAGCAATTATTTTTGAATACATTTTTCGAGTATTTTGGAGTGGGAGAAATAAGATTGCTATAGGACTAAATTTAGTAATGCTTGTTGAATTTCCACCTCTGTGCAGAGGGATAATGTATGACTTTTTCCAGCGAAAGGGAAAGTATGATTCCTGGACTGTCCTATTTATAAGGATTGAGACAGGACTGGCAATGCCACTGGCTGCTATTTTAAGATACTCACTTGGAAGGGCATCAGCTGAAGTAGAGCATGGTTTCAATTTTTTTAAGTGTAGTTTTACATAGGATGTGGGCACAGATTTGGAGGTGAAATGGGATGTGGTGATACATGGCTGTGGGACAGAAGTAGGATTAGATGTTGAGGAATCCTTGGTTAGAGATGCTATCCTATCTAAGAAATAAGATTTAAATTGTATTGTGGTTTTGAGTGATCATTTATTGGAGAAATCTTTGGGATGATTTTAAGGCCATGATGCAAAATTTCTTTAATGGCTGTCCCGAATTGTTTAGGATAGTGTTTACTATTATTCTGAAAGTTATTATAGTATAGTATAGTTTTGTCTTCATTAATTCACTTTTAGTACAATCACAAAGCATTCTGAAGTTTTCAAGATATTGCATTAATTATATTTTTGCCATTCTTTCCATGTTTTTTCTGTGTCCTGTAATAGCATTCTACTCTTTTTGGATGACCAGATTGCATTATTTGTTTTAGTCTCATCTGACGAGGAGGTACAAGGCTATTTAAGATATTCAGAAAAGTTGCATTGAATTCATTTACAGCATCAAATAAGGGGGGTATTTTTAGGAAGTTCCAGTTAATAGATGATAGGTTAGTAATGAACATTTCTGGGTTAAACTTGGAAAGTTTGTATATTGTTTTATAAACATGCTGTTTAAGTGGATGTGTGAGATGTCTGGTTGTATAGATTCAGAGATGATCACTGAGAGAGTCTAACATTGAACCTGAGGTTGTGTATTTACTAGGATCTGATACAAAGATTGTCTAATAGGGAACTTGATGTCTTGCTATAATGTGTGGGACTATTAATTACTGTAGTTGTGTGAAACCAAATATGTTCATGCTGGATGTAGGAGCTTTAGAATTTATGTCCAACCAAATGACATTCACATTGCCTAGTAGGATAATTTCTTGTGGAATTGTTATGGATATCCAAAGCAGGATATCTTCCATTATAGCCGTATTGTCACCAGGGTGGCTGTAAAGAACAGTAATACATATTTGTTTGTAATTGTTTAATTCCAGGAAAGCAATAAGAAGCTCTGCTGAACTGAATTTTGGTACTAATTTGTTGTATGGGGAAACATAGTAGTTGTTGGGAAATATTAAAGCAATACCACCACCTTTCCTCTTTATACAGTCATTATGGATGATATTATAGCTGGAAGGTATAATTTTCGACTTGTTTATGTTTGGTTTAAGCCAAGTTTCCATTGCAGCAAGAATATTAGACTTATGTTGGGTAATCCAGGCATGTAGTTCAGCAATTTTATTTCTTATGCTTCTAAAATTTATCACAGCAGAAGTTAGATTATCGGTATTGATGGTTGACCGTTGTAGGGTTAGAGTAGTGTGTGGAAGAGCAATGCTCACTGTGACAGGTGGGGATAGGATTAGGGGGAATGTCTCCTCCTAAATGGATGTTTAATATACTGGGGAATTACTGATATTTTTGTAGAGTATTTTTCCACTTCATTTTGTAGGTTTGAGTTTAAATGGCATTAATCAGTCTATATTCAGTGAGTGGCATCATTAAATAGGTTTGCTTCCATGTATGGAGAGTATAGGGAAGAGGAATGGTGGTGGGACAGAGTTGGAGAGATGTTGAGATCTATTATAGAGTCATGGTAGGATGAAAGGTGGCCCTGTATCTGGAAAAATATAGAGGATAAGCTGGGTAGTAGCATGGTTAAGTGAAACTGAATCAGTTTCATAGCATCATCTGATGAAACTATCATTATGGGGGTTTTAACATTAATTGGCATTCCACAAATAATGACTGCTTAAGCCCTTTAGTACATTATTTTAAGTTTACTTAACTTATTGCACTATGTAGTAGATATAATAAATCTTCATATATCTCATCTAATATTCAATGGATCACAACATACTACCCTAAAAACACCACAGAGTCTAGCATCATAAGAGACAGACTCAGGGATCACCATCCTACCTTTGCCATCAGGCTACACACATACTCCCCACTAATACAACACTTTAACCTGGTTTGAAGTCTGACCAAATTCAACAAGGATATTTTAATTTCCACATTAAAGCACATTAACTGGAATATTGTACATTGCCAAGCTCTAACCACAGCCTTACTGTAATTTAATACATCTTTCCAGGGCATACTAAATGAACAAGCCTGACTCAGAAAAAAAGTCTTTTAAAAGCTGATCCAGACCCTTGATTTACAAGGCAAACCAAACAACTAATGAGAGATAGCAACAGCTAGTCCCTATACCTGACAACAAAGACACCATTATAACAAGGCCAAAAAAAGCTGTTGTCCCGTTAATGGAAAAGTACCAAACATGGAAAAGATAGTACTTTACTACACGCAAGTAACAATAGCAAAAATGTCAACAGCTAAGAAATCAACTAAAATTACACATCAGATGTGATAAGAACCAATATAAGCTCAAATGGCAGACATTGTAGCAGAAACATCCAATCAAATTCTGGGCAGCCTTAAATTCTAAAGCCAGAGAAGGTATCCTAAACAAACTCATCCAGAACACACACTAATAATATCACAGCTTTACGTTCAATGCACACTTTATAGAAAGAGCAATATCAACAATCGGCCACCCTCTCAAACAGTAATGCATCCCTATTTAGAACTCTACCACACCAGATGTTTGTCACTCGAACCTATCTCTACCTCAGCAATCAAAAATACCTCCAGAGCATCAAGACAACAGCAATAACAGCTGTAAGTAGTATTCCAGGTGAATATATAAAACTCATGTTTAGTGCCCTAACATACTCTGTGTCCATACTTGTAAATAGATCCATACAGAAACTTATGTCTGACAGATCTGAAAGCATCTTATATTCTGCATTTACACAAAGAAGGATTCATTTTCAACTGAGCTAACTAAATAAAGACCCATCACAATTCTCCCGCCATTCTCCAAAATCCCTGAAACGTGTACACTCATTTCTTTGTGACAACTTGTTCTCTCCAATACAACATGGATTCTGCCTTAAGCAGAGTACTGTCACTGTCCTGATAAATGTTCTTAACATCGCTAACTGACACAGAAATGTCGATAATTTGATCAATACACAGTCTCTAGATCTACCCAATACATTCAATACAGTCCCCATCAACCCCTATTACAAAACCTCTCAAAACTGTCAAACCTCCCTCTACAACCACTACTACTGCCTCCTTTAACTGCTTTGGCCTTATTCTAGAGGAATTATAACTCAAAACTCAGCACTCTTTCTCTACAATAGAATCCTGACTAGTGAACTCTCAAGTCCCAGTAGTGAATTTTCCCCAAAACTCTAAACTGATTCTAGTCAGCTGTAGGAACCATTCTTAAAACAAAGAATAATTCATCATTGCATCAGCCAACAATGCTGGCACTGAGCTAGTCAGCCATGCAGAATTGCTAGAAGTCATAATTGACAAAACCTAAAATTTGAACTCTTCTTTCAAGTCACCAAAACACTAAGAAGCTTCACCTGCTGTATTGTGCAAAGACCTTCTCACACATCCCAACTCTTCTATGTTGCCACTGCTTTCACACAATTACATGCTGCCATATATCATACATATTACAATATTATAATAATTAAATTTAATATCAACCCATTAAACAAAGCACATTTCTGCACAGCTCTTAAACAACATGACTGATTACAAGTACCACAACATGTTAGCTAACAGAAGCTGCTATAGCTGTCAAATGTCTTTCTTTAAAACATAATCTGCAGTGATACTTTCCCAACAGACAAGCCATACTCAAAAAACAAATATATCACCACCTCTAAAATGCATGAACTAACAGGGAAAGCCTTATATTCTAACGTCTGTATCCTAGCTGTGGAAATCTACACAGCTACCCATATAGCATGTAGAAAATATAAGACCCTTTAAAAAATACTGTATTGTAAATGCTGTATTGTGCAAAGACCTTCTCACACATCCCAACTCTTCTATGTTGCCACTGCTTTCACACAATTACATGCTGCCATATATCATACATATTACAATATTATAATAATTAAATTTAATATCAACCCATTAAACAAAGCACATTTCTGCACAGCTCTTAAACAACATGACTGATTACAAGTACCACAACATGTTAGCTAACAGAAGCTGCTATAGCTGTCAAATGTCTTTCTCTAAAATATAATCTGCAGTGATACTTTCCCAACAGACAAGCCATACTCAAAAAACAAATATATCACCACCTCTAAAATGCGTGAACTAACAGGGAAAGCCTTATATTCTAACATCTGTATCCTAGCTGTGGAACTCTACACAGCTACCCATATAGCATGTAGAAAATATAAGACCCTTTAAAAAATAAATAAACAAAAACTAAACAACATGTGGCAATGCTAGTGCCCCTCCTCATCTGGATAAAATTGCTTTTCTTTTCATGCCATATTTGTGATATTTTCTTCTTACAAATATCATACAACTATTGCCTATGACATTGTAGCCTCACTACCTACACCTGTTTTAACCACAGATAGTTACTGCTTTCTGCATCTACTTAAGTTCTCTAGCCATAGTCACCTGCACCTTCTACCACCTTTCCTTATTACTCTTATTTTTCTATGTAGCAACCCACCAATCCTTTTCATTCCAGCACACTGTAGCTTTTCTATTTATACCATGCACTCCTTCACTCGTTTTACCTCTTATTGCAGATACCTCTTAGGTTATACTATCTCACCTGCTATATTGTGCAAAGCCCTTTCTCACAGACTCCAGCTCCTGTATGTCTCCCCTGTTTTACACATTTATTTGCTGGATGAAGAGATGATAAAATCAGCAAGCAAAGGGGGTAAGTATTGTTGGAACTAAATTCAGGAACTGAATTCATCCTCAAGTTTTGGTAAGCACCTTCACATGGTGGATCCTGTTTTTACAAAACCTCACCAAGAAGACATTTGATATATAGTCTGTGTTTTATATAGTGTATATCATGGACAGAAGTAGGTTAAAAATAAAAAAAGACAGCTGGGTGCACAAGTCCCATGACAAAAAAAGTGCCCAATCCTGGTGGGCACACTGGTGCCAGGACTGGAAAATGGCAGTGTAGAATCCTCATTCCTACAATGGGGTTAGGACAGGCTGACGGGAGGATACCCCCCTTCCCATTGTAGAAGGAAACAGCAAAATAGCAGTTCACAAAATGCACAACAACTGTCAGGCTAAAATAGAGCCATAAAGTTAATAGAGTGGAATACTGAGGATAAGAAAGAAATTATGTAGTGTTACTATTAGGCAAAAAAGAAAAAACAGAATTTCCAGGTTGAATTTATACAAAAAGATTAGGGCAGAAATTATAGGAAAGAAAAATACTTGCAAAAGAAAAAACTGTCCAAAGCTTTAAATGCAAATTTGCGTTCATTAATATTACAGATTAATGAAACCATCATATAGACCAAGAAACATTGGCTGTTTGGAAAGAGAAGCAACTGTGGAGGTGTAAAAATATAAAGAACAAAATCTAGAGATTTTTGGAAGGTATAAAGAAGAAACATGGACATAAGAAAGAAAGAGAGTTCTGATACTGTGAAGTCACCAGGTGACTATGGTGTCTTACATGCAGAGAGATACAAAGTCAAAAATACCAGGATTTGAAGGCAGAAATTATGGCAATGTGGAACAAGTATACCCAGACAGTTCCAATAACAGTCAGAGCAATGGGTCTCATAAAAAAAGAATTTACAGTCATATTTAGATATGCCACTGATACATGTAACTCCATATGAATTGCAGGAGTAAATTCTGAGTACATTGCGGGTGCTGCAAAGACCACTTTTGGCTAACAACAAATATTGAAACAATACTAAATGTACCTGGAGTTAGTATTGTTTCAATATTAATTTCATGAACTTTAGTCATACTTTGACTTAGGAATAGGGTTCATTCCCATCATGGTATTAGAAACCCAAAAGACTTGGAGAAATTAAACTGTGTCACTGTCTCCTCCTTCTGCATTTCTGAAATGCTTACTTTGTGTTTTTACTATAGCTGATTAAACATTCTTCCTTAATATTTTGCAAACAAGGTTATGATTTTTCATACATGTTTTGTATTTCTTTTGCCCAAATCAAAATGAGTACCATTTACATACTGAAAGCTATCACTTTCCACTGTTTGTAGATGACAGTATTAGCTGCAACATACATCTTTACTTACATAAATATTTTATTTTTATTTTATTTTTTTAATTGTACAACAATGTGAACTGGCATAGTAGCCCAGTCAGACTTCCCTAATAAACAAATGTAAATAAAATAAAATATGTGAAAAATATATTCAGATGTATTAATGTGTGAGGTAAAGAGATGACAGAGCTGGTTAATTATAAAGAGTTATGTCCAATGTTTGAGCTTCTTATTAAGGATGTCATGCATTTCACAGCTGAGCACTTTCATTCCTCTTCACAGCACACAGCTTTACTCATGCTGTTAATGGGAAAGCACTCTTGTGTGGATAAATCTGTGATTATTATCCATGTCAGATCACTGATTCTGGTCCTTGATATTATGCATTTACCATAATATTTGAACCCAGTTAGATAGAGAGAGAGAGAATCGGGTAGGAAACCTCAGAAAGGCTACAAGCACTTTACCAAGATTCATTTTACATGTGAAGCAGTAGGCCAAGATGAGAGAATGGATGATAGCCAATATCCAAAAGCATCAATGAGTGCTCTTGAGAAGATAAATGTTCATTTCCACAGCGCATTATTCCCAAGGTTTTCACTCTGAGGCTGCAAATGTTTAAATGTCAAAAACTGTTAGAAGAAGTGCATTATCCAATTGTACTTCCTATTAAATCTGCTGGGCATTGTCTATACTCGTATCATATTGCTAAAGCCTAGAAATCCTTCTCTCTGTCTGTCAGGTAAATACCCTCCCTCCCATCCTTCAAAACCATTTTGAAAGACTTCATATCCAAAAGATGGAAGTGAAAATCTATGGAGAAAAGTTATTCCAGCATAAGGCATTATAGACTACTGCTTTTATTGACTGAGCCAAGAAGCAGTTGTACATGGTACTTAAAGGTGAATTATCTTTAAAATGTGTGGAATGGCATATAAAATGTCCAGAAGTAAATGGTGTAGCCAACAACTCAAATACCAAAACCGAGAAGGTTGTTAGTAAGAACAGTAAAATCTACTTGGCAGGAGGAAAGAGATGTAAACTGGCATAGGAATATTAAAAAAATCTAAGTACAAGGGAGAAGGAGTCCATTTCTGGGGACTTAACAGCAAATGGGGAGCAAGAAAGAACAACATATTATTCCAAACATCTCAACAAAATAGGAAGGCAGGTGACAGAAACCACTGTAAGAAGTAGCAAGTACTGGATGATATGAGGAATAGACAAAACAGGGCTATAGGAGAGGTCTTTCTCACACCGACTCTGGAACTTTGCTTGACAAATGAGCAGCATTAATGAATTAAAATGGTCTGACATTTTCTTAGCATCATCTGACACAATCACTGAACAGTGCAAATCTATCATGAGTCTGTGGAAGCTGGATAAGAGTATCATAAAAGTATGAATGTTTTCACCATCCATTTAGGCAGTACTGTACACTGTGTGAAGGATCAGTCTTTTTAATTTGGAGTCTAAACTAAACAGATATTGTTTCATTACTGATTGCCTTTTATTTTATTCATGGCTGCATGGAAGGAAAGTAATATAAACCAAAGAACTTGTGATTCGTTGCAATATGTAATTGTTTTGTTTTAGTAGAGGATGGAAAAGAGTTTCACTACTTAAATATCATTAATATTAATTGCATAAATTGTTTTGTGAACAGGGGGCATAGGAATTACAAATAACTGGAGTATAATTAGTTAACCTGATATTTTTCCCATTGTTGATGCAGATGTCACTACTAGGATTATTCTGATAAGAAATGTAGTGAGCGTGCTTATTTGCATGTTCTGTATGAGACAGGTGAGAGTGCTTTTATGGCTGTTTTCCTCACTTTCCTTGCTGGTACCCTATATTCTCTTTTATTTTCTTACTTTGACTACAAATGCATGAAACTAAGATGCATACATAGTACATGTCATTGTATTAATACATTGATTTATTCTCACTATAGTCAAAACCTTGGCTCTGAGCAATGGTTTACACTAGGAAGGTGATCCACTTGATCTGTAAATTACAGTAAGATATGTCAGTTAATCAACACCTCTCTTAAGTTCTGGTTGCAAGGGTTCACAAAAGGTAAGTCACCTGCCATGTAGGGGTGGCAATGCATTTTAACCATTGTAATGCATTCATATTTCTGCAAATCTTTAAGCCACCAGAGTTATTATTCTGGACACAGTTGCTGGAAAAGTACTCAAGGCTGAATCCAGCCATCATGATGACTCTGAAATGAATAGGGTAGGGAGATGGTTCTTCAAGAAAGTGTAAGGAAAGCGGAGACAAAAAGACATATAAGAATGTGATAAGACTAAAGATATCATGGAATGTTGGTGGCAATGCCCACTTTTTAGCAAGGAGGATGATTCTGTGAAAGATTCAAAGGGAAGAGACAGATATTGTCTGTCTGCAGGTGATGGACAAACTCAAAAAAAGGAAGCAGTTACATTCGGAAAAATTCATGTTAACAAGACTTTTTACCACTCACAAGCCTAGGACAGGGAAAGGATGTTTGTTGATGGTTGATTGTTTACTTAATCAATAACACACAATTGGGTGTGAATATATCAGGATTTACCCACATTTGGTATAGTCTTATCATGAGGGCAAAGGAGAGCAGGGGATAATCGAGCCCTCCAAAAGATCTGTGTCAGTGATGGCAAACTGACATCTGCCTGCTGCTGCTGAGAATGTGAAAATGACTGCCATTCCTGGATTGGATTGCTTAGCCACAGAAGACACTGCTTGAATCACTCCAACACTGGTGCAAACCTATGATCCTTTGGAATCAAACAATGCCTAGCAGTTAGCACAGTGTGCACGCTGGTGGGGCTGTCCAGTGAAACCCATGATCTTTTGGAATTAAACAATGCCTAGCAGTTACCACAGTGTGCATGCTGGTGGGGCTGTCCAATGAGTTTGCTCATTTTTGAATAACAATGACTCATTATTGTATAATTAAGCAATAACCCAAAAGTGGGTGTGAGTATATCAGGATTTAACCATGGTTGTTATGGTTTGATCACTAGGGTGAAATATACAAGGATGGGTCATTGTTATTCAAAACTGAGCATGCTGACTGGACAGCCCAACCAGTGTGACTGTTGTAAATGGAGGACATACCACAGAAGAAAGTCTGGTTGCTAAAGTACCATTCAGAGGCCAGACTTCTCTATTGTAATATAATATGGAGTGACAGTGCAAACAAGAAAAATCAGATATGTTTTAAAAAAAATAAATAAACAGAAACATATCTGATTTTTCTTCTCTTTTTTGGACTGTCCCTCTATAAAACTTGATAGAGTCTCATACCTCATAACTGTCCAAATCTTTGCAGAATATCCAGAGTTTGCCTCATAGTCTTACTGTCTTACACAAAAAACAGCAATGGAGATACTCTTTTGTCCGTTGCTATTCTTCAACCAAAGAAAAAAAAATTACAGTAATAGGCATTCTATTTTCTCCATTGCTTGTGTTCAACAATACTGATGTACTCTGCAAGCGTGGAAATGTAAGTGCCATGCAAATGAGCAATATGAGAAGTACATCAGAAAATGAGGAAGTATGAGGAAAAATGTTAAAGAACACTACCGTGCTATTATATAAATACCTCATTTAAGTGACGTAAGCAATTTCTTTTTTAAATAATGTCATTGTATAACAGCAATAACCCACTTGTGGGTGTAGGGATATCAGGATTTACCTGTGGTTGGCTTTGTTCAATCACGTGGGCTATGCCCTTCTGATCAAACAATACCAGCCATGGTTAAATCCTGACAGACCCACACCCGATTTTGGGTTATTGTGTAATAATTGCACAAGAATGGATTTTCAAGGGGATAGGACAATGGATAATATGGAAAGATAAGATGAATAAGAAATCATGAGCTATAGGATCCTCTTATGATTTATTATCATAATGCTGACGATCAGTTCTATTTTGAAGTAAAATGTGGATTTGTTTTTCCGAAATTTGACATTTATGAGGGTGTAAATGTCAAACATAACTGGGTAATATGGATTCAGCATAATTCAACATACCATTTCCCCTGCACCTATCAGAAAAGGAATGACAGTTCTTGTTGTCAGCAGTACAAACACACTGCACAACATGGCACCCCACACACCCCCTGCAAATTATATATTCCAGTTCCGAGGTTGCACTACAGTGAGGAAAGGATGAATTTCCCAAACTGCACTGTACTGTGATCTCTGACACAGCGCACTCACTGATATGAACTTTTGATATGGAGATGTTCAGTAAGATAGACATTCGAAGATCCATGTTTTGAGTGTTCCATCTGTGAAGCATCTCCATTCACAATTTCATAGTAAACCTCCTCTTATACTATTAATGTATCTATCTCTGAGTTCTTTTTCAGCTTGCCAAAGGAACAAAGAAGAGTGGATTGCCAGGTGCTGTTCTTGGCATTTTCAAGAGATTTTAGTTTAGTTCTGGAAGAAAGTTTGGATACATTATATAACAAAAGGATGTAACATCAGAAAGGACACATTATCAAAGGAATGGTTAACAAAGAATACCTGGATGGACCACCGGACAGTAAGGTATGGGAAAGAAGTAGGGGTAATTTTCTGAAAAAAATAAAGTGAAGCAAGTCAATAAAAGTCATCTTGCACTAATCCCAAAAATGTGGATGAGTTATTAAGCAAGGCGAAGATAAAAGAGATAAATCCTTCAGATCTTGTATTAAAGGTAGGTGACTTAGAGCTCCTACAGAACATAAATGTTAGAATATGGAGGTGAATTCCTTACAAAAAGTTCACTGACATTAAAAAACAGAATTAAGGAGGTTAATAAATGCGGTCATATATCCAAATGAAGAGGCCAGAAGGAAACTTTGGGTGTGCTGTTCAGAAGCATATAAAATGTCAATCCAAGAAGACTTAACAGGGTGGGTTAGGAAAGCTAGGCTATGAAGTTGAATGTTAAAAGTCATATAGTAATACAACGGGAAGGCCATAATGAGAAGAAAAGTGATAAAGTAGAAATAAGAACTGAAGAATAAAAGCTGAATTAAACTATTTAGGTGTGATAGAGAAGAAAGAGGAAAAGAGATTCAAGCTATATAACCTGGCTATTTTAGCAATGACAAGAGAAACAATAATGTAAATAAAAGGAATAAAAAGTGATATAGTTGTGTGAGATGATAAAGTAAGGGAAGGTGCTGTGAAAAGTTGTGCACCACAGAGGCAGACAATGATAAGTTCGAATGGAACTATCAGACAGCACTTCAGTTATGATGATGAGATGGAAGAAGTAAGAAGTATGACCGTGAAAAGTTGTGCACCACAGAGGCAGACAATGATAAGTTCGAATGGAACTATCAGACAGCACTTCAGAACAGACTGAGTCATAATCAAAGTGTATTCAACACTGATCCTCCAATGTGATAGAAATTTTGGATTTTAAGAACACATAGGGAAGGTATAAACTATCAAAGTCTAAAGAAAGTGTCCTGATATTTATTGAGTGATGGTGTGTTTAGTTAACATTTTGATTCAATATATATATATATATATATATATATATATATATATATATATATACATATATATAAGCATAATTTTGGAATATTTAGAATTAAGATTTTTATGAACAATTAAAATAAAGGAAAGTAACTTAAATAATAACTAAACAATGTAAGTGAAAATAATTAGAAAATGAAGTTAAAGTGATGTTTGAAACAGACAGATGATAAATATAAGGGGAGGGAAGTGTTTGAAATAACAGTAGGGGCCTATTGTATTAGTAAAGGTAGTGTATGAATGGCTCTGAAAATGCTGCTTTGAGATAGGTTAGCAAAAGACTTGAAGAGGGAATTATTAAATATTTATTGAGAGAAGAGAAGGAGTCCTAGACTGTAGGGTAAGTTTAAAGAAAGCTTTTTCAGCATTCCCTAAAACATGTTTTCATATTATAACAGCCCCTGTTTTGTGTGAATGAAGTAGTTAGTAGTGAAGAGATCTAAATGGCTTATTACTAAAGGGTGGGTGACTGAAGTAGTTAGCAGTGAACAGATCTAAATGGTTTATTAATAAAGGGTAGGTAACAGCTAGTATCCTGTAATTTATAAACAGTTCTCAAAATTAAAAAAAATGCCCCCTTCATGATAGGTAGACTATTATGGACAGAATAATAAAAATATTCAGAGCATTTTGAAGTGCAAATGTCTTTTCAGAGCTACTTTAAGTGATTAGTGGTAAATCATATCCATGTGTGTGAATGAGAGCACTTTAACAATAGATATATGAAATTCTTAGATTGCATATCTAGCTAGTTTGTAGAAGAACAAATGCCCTTGAGACTTGTCCACTAAAAAACAGAAGTGTTTAGCTTAAGTGTTTTCATTTTACAAATTGCAAAACTTCATCTAATAACTCCTTTACAAATCATCATCATTTAAATAGCAAAAGACAAATCACACAATCCAATTACAATCAATTTAGCATGTCATTAAAATAATAATTCCTCCCCTTTCTTTTTACTTTCAAAAAAATCATGTATTTCTACACAACACCCTTACAAGTTATTCTAAAATACCAATACTTAAAAACATAATATCAAATTTAATTATTATAGTTTTAATAAATATACTCCTGCAAAAATGTTTATTTTATTTATTTTTTTTATTTAACATTTGCTAACTAGGAAAGTCTGACTTGGAACAAAGCCAATTTTCAGTGGAGGCCTAGGGAGAAATGCTCCAAACGCATGTCTTTGTAATGTGGGAGGAAACCGGAGCACCTGGAGGAAACCCACACAAATGCAGGGAGGACATGCAGACTCCGCACAGAAGGCACCCCAGCTGAAACTTGAACCAGAGCACCTCTTGCTGTGAGGTGACAACACTACCGCTGCACCACTGCGCAATCCTAAAAATAAAAAAAATGTATTTTAATAATAAAATTCTAAATAACAAAAGTTATTCTAAAAATAAAAAAAATGTATTTCAATAATAACATAATTAAAATATGTATTTAAATTATACATAAAGAATAAAAGGCCTCTTTTAAAATCAGTTAAAAAATAGATGGAATACATGTTAAAAAAACATAAACCTGTTAATATAGTGTTTAATGAAATATAACAGAGAGGCAATGGAATTAATTATGTAAATTAGGCAGCAGTAATGCATTGATCTCAAAAGGAATGAGAAACAAAATTAAATGGCTGTGGTTATTGATTAAATAAATGTGTCCATATAATGATAATAAAATATGGCTTTGCCATATCAGAAATGGAATAATAACAATAATAATAATAATAATAATAATAATAACAATAATAATAATAAAAACTAATGTGCTGGATGAAAGGAGAGCAAGAGAAAGAAGACCACAATGCTGAGGTGATTGCAGATCACAGCAGAAGATGCCACAGGTGAATGGGTAGCAGGAGGAAATCAAGAGCAAATGCAAAGCTGAAAAAGGAAAGCAGTATACAAGTATGTGTACCCCATTAAATATATTGTCAATAAAGGGATAGGAAAACATAGTTAGCTGCAAGCTGCAGATGAGAACTGTTCTACATATTGAGAATGAGGAATATGAGAGAAAGAAATAAAAAAGTTAACACTGTAGAAAGATTTTTGAGGAGAGTGAATTCTGAGTCAGGATTAAATCAGTAGAAAGGAAGAAAGAAGATTTAAATAACAGTTTTTTAATGGAAGATAGAAAGTGGCATGAAGACAATATTTTTTAAATGAAGGATAAGAAGAGCTGAATCAGTTGTAAAAGTATTACAAAAAGATAAATAAATTAAAGGAAGTAGGAAGTGCAAATGAGGTGTAAAGAATCATACAATTGATTGCTGTTTCCAGGGCTAGAAGAATGTCATTGAGAAGGGGGTGCACATATAATGGAAGCAGAATTAGAAAAATCTGGAATTGTAGTACCTCAGATTTTACACGGGGTATTGAGAAAATGCAGACCAAAAGAAATAAGTTATTGTTTTATTAAAGATGGTTTAAGGAAGTTCATTTAGAAATACATTGGTTAAAAATATCTTAGAAAGGAAGTAGAGAGTTATATGACAATAAAGATAAAAGATGAAGTGACTAATGCATGAATTAAAAAGAGTAGTTTAGAGATTCATTTGATTTAAACTAGACAGTCTATAGTAGGAAGAAATAGTATTACCTGAACATTTTTGACAGCAGTATTTATATATATATATATATATATATATATATATATATATATATATATATATATGAATTGCTGTATGAAACTGCAGCGAAGGATTTGTGGTAGAAAATGTAAGAATTAAAACTGAAAATGAAGTGCATAGCTGCAAACACAAATATGATCAACAAATAGATGGAAGGAAAGAAACACCATCCATGGATCACTACGGGGAGACCACAAGGCAACAACTGAATAATTACATGCTACATTACTGATTAACACTTTAACATGCAATTGCAAAAGTGCAATTGGATTAATATTTTAGGTTTGAGATTGTTGCACCCTGAAGGTATTTTGTTACTCTGATGAACATACATAAGTAGCAAGCATGTGGGCATATATCCTCCCCTGTTAGGAGCATATAAGCTGAAATCTCCTGTGAAAATGCTCATGAACGTTAGAGAGAGATTTGTACTCTTTTTTTGAGTGATCACACGTTTGCGATTACACTTTTTTGCTGTTAATCATTACTGCTTTGTTTTCCACAAGTTTCTGTTCTGGCATTTGCGTTCCTCCCTTATGCTCTCTCCACATTAATAAGCTCCCACTTGGCATACTTAATCTACTACGGTTACTATATGTTAACACTATTTTCTACCATTGTAATCTTTCTATGCCTTTATTACAACATGAACTACATAAATACTTACACTCCCTTATCCAGTGGAACAACAATAAACACATAATGCATAATGTTGACAAAACAAACTGTATTATTTGAAACCACACAGAAATTCAATAAAATCCATAAGTCCATAGCTATTCTTGATCATCTTAATACCCCATTAGACAATGCCAATACTTTCAAGTTCTTCAAGTAAGCCTCTTTGCCTTCCCTTTGAACAATCTACTAGCAAAATGCTGTTCCAGGACTCCATTCAATACGGCCTGGAAGACTGATGCCTTTTCTTTTCTTTGGACAGGAATGTTCCTGCATGATTTTCTACCCTTCACATTAATATTTATGCTACTTCTGAAGATTCAGAAGGAATGCCCCAAGATCATTGTGGTGACTTTCTTCTGACCCAGGCAACTGTGGTTCTCCCTTCTTTTAGAAATGGCTAGGGACAATTATCACAAGCTTCCTCACAGAATGGATCTACATACCCAAGAACAGGGATGTTTGATACACCCCAATATCATTTATCTTCAGTTGGCTGCCTGGACAATAGGGTCTTAATTCCATTTATATATCCGTTTTCTACAGACATGCAGCAAGTAATAATGGAATGATAAAGCTTAATGCCAACAATATAACCAGCAACCATTCAGGGCTAGTTGTTTTCGGGTTTTACATTATTTGTGTGAGTTATTATCCTATGGCCTTTCTTATTCCTTTATCAAGGTTCATTCATAGGCCATATCAACATGTCTGCCCATGGATCCTCCTCTTTTAAGGCAGTCTCATGTTAAAATGTTCTTGAAAGGGGTTTGCCTAAGATGCCCCAAGTAAACTGGCAGCTCTTCCTTGGGATCTTAATTTTGTGTTGGTTGACTTGAGGTTCATAACATAGAAAACAGTTTTATCAATTGCTCTGATCTGTGCAAGAAAGTTATCTGAGTTGCAAGCTCTTATAGTGAGTCAACCTTACCTCATTTTCCATTGATACAAGGTTTCTTTGAGAACTAAGCCTTTTTTATGCATAAAGTGGTATCTGTTTTTACTTTAAGCTAAACTATCCATCTCCCTGTTTTCTTTTCTGAACCTAAAAATCTGGAAGAAGGATACTGCATACCTTAGATGTCAACAGACAACTCATGTATTATCTTGACGAGACTAAATCTTTCAGATCTTTGGATCAATTGTTCATTTCTTGTGAAGGTAAGAAGGGACAACCCGTGTCAAAATCAGAGCTGGATTCAGCACCAGGTAAGCAAGGCAGTTAACTAGGGCCTGCTGGCTGGGAGGGGGCCTGCTGACCAGGGGGCTTCTGCAATTTTTATTTTTTAATAAAACATAAATTACATTTCTTCTTTAAGGGAGGTTGTTCTTCTTTAAGAATACCCTCTGTGTGTCCCTGCATATTTCAACACACATATCTGCTGTTGCTTCTTCTTTTCTGCATCTGGACATGTATGCCTGATGAACAATGGATGGTGAGTGTGTGTGCAAAATGCCGTAGTTACTTATGATCAAACTCTGTACCTTAGTTACAAGAGGCAAGAGCCTGAATTCTCTATACCAACTACCAAACTATGAAAAGTACATTTTCAAGAAAATAAGTTTCAGTGCATTTTCAAAGAATTCTGAGCTTCAAGGGAAAAGAAATATGTTGCTGCTCCTCATGCTACATTTGTTTTCAATGTACAATTGTTTTGTTTAGCAAATAATCATCAGTGTCTGTAATGTAGAATTTGAAAGCAGTCTTAGAAGCACAACAGGTAGCATATTTACTTTTGATGCAGAAGGCCTTGGGTTTTACTCACATACAATGGAGAGAGATTGCTGATACAGTGTTTTACTTTGTGGGGGGTGCTGCAGTCCTGAGTGTGTCCTCCTTTAGATGAGATGCCTAGTAACTATGAACCTGTTGTTGGTTTGCCATCCATTCCCTAGTGCAATATTACCATCTTGCCATTTTTTTAATGTAACCTAGGCAAATTATTCTTCAAGAGCAGCAGGCTCTGAATTTATAGACAAAACACTGAAATATAAAGTTTGCTAGCAGCAACCTTTTCATTAGTTACACTTCTCTTTAATGCGGAATTATTAAGATGACTTTTACTTCTGTAGAGATTGTGCATATTGTCTGGTATTGAGTTGCCTTTCATGGTTGAAATGTTCTGAAATGGGCAGTTTTGTCATTATTGGTTCATATATTTTGTTTCATTGCTTGTTAGAAAAATGTTCAAAACTACAAATTAAAAAAAATGAACAAGCACAGGAATCTGTCTAGTTCCAACAGAAGCAGAAAAACTAGTAGTCTAAAAACATCATTGATGAGCTCAGTCACAATAACTTCCAAAAATCATGAAACACTTGTAGTGTTCCAAGGCAAAAAAACTTTATTCTTCACAGACAAGCAATTCTTGGTAACAAAAAATCAGAAACTACAAATTTAAAACACACTTCAACAAGTGGTGCTGCATTATGAAAGGAATAAAATTTAATACAATCAGGAAGGTAAATTAAACAACACATGCATGGCTGCATGGTCCTAAAAATGTGTGCAAGGGGCCTATGGTTTGAAAATAGCCCAAATGTAAAACATATCTGCCACTGGCCAGATACATTTTCTTTGAATATGGGTTTCAATGCTGTTTCAATGAATGTGAGTTTCAAGAGCAGAGATGTTTACCATTAATGCTAAGTCTGTTTTCATTGTGAGACCGTATTGTTTTATTTAACAAATGTCTATCAGTGTTCATTTTATAAAACTTGAAATAAAAGTTTTAAATTAAATCCAAGTGTATGTGATCATTGTACAAGTAAAGATGAAAATTAGTATGTGCACTGACAGGTTTGAACAGTGTTATTGTAACTAGGGTGCTATAGCCAAGTAAAGGGACATTGGAATGGCTACAGGGAGTGACTGCTGCCAGGGGGGCTACTACGTGGGTAGGGGGCCCTGATCAGGCCTTAATCTATTACATTGACTAGGGCCCCATTTGACCATTATCTGACTCTGGTCAAAACAGACTTTCCAAATGGCTGTCTAAGGCTATTAGCTTTTATTATACTTGTGATGCCTCACCACTGGACCAGTATTCAACAAGCCTCAATCATCACCACTGGCAGCAGTGTGGGATGTACACTGGGAGGATAGCAGGTACACACACATTATTTCCAGATGCAGCTCTCTATATCAAGTGCAATTTCCCCTTAAGAGCACACAAAGTCTATGGACAGGCTGGGGCTGGTTTCTCCCCCTTCCTCCAGGTCCTCAGTAAGACTCCTCAGTGGCCCAGCTATAGAACTGAGATCTCAGCTGAGTGAACAAATCAAGACCTCCAGCACTCTCTCTGTCCAACCAGTGCTTCATGTCCCTGCCCAAGTACCTGACACACACACACTTTGAGGTTTGATTTACACACACACACACACACACACACACACACACACACACACACACACACACACACACACACACACACACACACACACACACACATCCCTGGAAGAGGATGACATAGGTTTACTAGCTATGCCTCCTTCTTCCCAAACAATAAGGTAGTTACCACATATACCAGCCAACTCCTTATCAGCTATTTTAAGGCCCTTAACACAGGGTGTCCAGTCTTACTGTGTAATATTAATATTAACACAAATGGCATTTTGACCAAGATCAAGACTATTAGGAGTGGCACACACAGTGTCACCAAATACATATGCAAGTACTCTCAAAACTTAAATAGCTATACACAGATCAGCCACAATGAAGGGTTTAAATATATTTAATAATAAATAATAAAAGAACAAGAGAATACTATATATATTCACAGTTACATCAGAGTTCAAAACCACAAGAAATATTTAAAACAACATTGCAGGACATTCTCAAATAAATAAAGAAAAACATCTAAACTAAGCTTTACTATATTCCTGACAGTATCTAACAGAATTCCTATAACCTAAGAACTTACTAATAGAGCAAGGTAGCTGTGGTTAATGGATCTTCTAGCTGTTGTCAGGTCAACGACAGAATGCAGAATGCTGTCTCTCACTAAGAGACTTCTCAAATTAATATCTAAAATATTACTACTGGGATAGCTTGCAGAATGACATCATTTCTTATCATCTGACTTTTAGTTCCCAGGCCCAAACAACTATTAATGAAGCTGGCAGTATTTAGCATCTACCTGTAAAAATATACAGATAAGTGCTTCTCCTCAGATTACTTGCAGATGCTGGAAATCATAAAAAAATTACATTCCTTCATGCTTTCGAGAAAGTTTTCTAGTACAGACTTGTGTCTCTTGCTGCATTGAAAACTAAAAGATATCATCTTTTATGGTCCAGCCATAAAGTAATTTAATTTCAGTTGTTTTTCTAAAATTTGCTAGCCTGAGGTTAACCTCCTATATCCCAGTTTCCACTGTTAAAATATATACATTTAAACAGTTAGTGCATGTACATTTCTGTTCTTTTCCAGTAGGGCATACTGTGGATCCATTTTAAACACAAGCATTTTGCAAATACCCTTTTCAACACACGTCTATACAAACAGTTTGATATACAAATGCTATATAGTTCTAATACATTTGTAACACAAGCATCTTAGACAAATCATTTTGATATTCACCAAATGATATATAATTATTTACAAAATTCCAGCCTGCTGGGTTGGCAGTATCTCCTTTTGTCACAATACTCACCATGGCAAATCTATTCCACGTGAGGTCAAGGCCCGCTCTACCAGGGCACTGGCATCATCTAAGAACTTTTTGAAAGGGTTGGATTCTGGAAATATTCTAGAAGCTGCTACTTGGTCCTCTGTACATACCTTTACAAAGCACTATAAGCTTGATTCCTTCTCTAGATCTAGATCAAGTTTTGCTAGGAGCATTCTGCAGGGGCTCCTGGATCTTTCTTCTTCCTCATCCCAAATATAGTTAACTATGGCAATCTACCCATATAGTTAAGGCTACTGCAGTGGTGATCAATATGATGAATGTGGTATAGTTGTGCAAGTTAAAATTACACTATAAGTGGATGTTTTAATGATTACTGCTGCAGTAGCCACTCCCTCCTTCCACCTCCCTTATTTTTGGTGTGTTTTTTATGCTAGGATGTGAACATTTATTTATTTATTTATTATTTTTGTTTTGTTTTGTTTTGTTTTTCCTAGTATTGTCCTTTCAGGGATCAGCCTCCCTCTCTCTAATGGCAGGAAAGCTCTGAAGGGCTTTGCTCCCAAACTTTTGTTTTGTCAACTCATCTCAAGCTGCTTAGCAATTTGAGTGCATGGAAGGTGCCCTGAAGCTTTGGAAGTTGTCTGGCTGTTAAATCCTTGCCCAGAGAGAATTCATATAGCTATGGCTACTGCAGCAGTGAGCATTCAAACAACCACTGTTATGGTAAATTCAACTTACACAACTGTTCTTTATGCATTTTTCATCTGCAGTATTTGCTACATATGTTCACATGCAAATACTTACCGTATAAGTGTGTGCTTTACATTTACTGTACATTCCACTTTTCCTTTCTGCAGTTCTCATTAACTTCCACTCATCTTGCATTTTCACATACCATTCATATTTTAGTATCTTTTCCATTGTGTTCTTCTATATAACGTCAATACAAATGTTTTAATCATACCTCCCAACCATACTAAATTCCTCGGTATTTACCGGTTTTGAGGACAAAATAATTTATTGTTATTAATAATAATAATAATAATAATAATAATAATAATAATAATAGTAATAATAATAGTAGTAATAATAATAGTAATAATAATAATAATAATAATAATAATAATAATAATAATATCACTTTAAATGTATGGCTGATGTCACCATGCATTGCCAGTATGATGACATCAGCTCAGTCAACTCTGCGAGAGCTATTTAATGTGATTTTATTGTTTTCTCAGGCTTTTTGCTAGTATATTTTACTGAGTCTTTTTGAATAAATGCTTGCAGTCATCTCGGCTTGTTCATCATCACCACTGCTGCATTGGTTTTCGGTCTGGGACTACCTGTTAATTGGAAAATGCAATGCAGCAGCAATGAGCAGAATGGAGCTGTGCACGAAGTCAAGTTAACATCTAACTTCTGCCCAGTCAATTGAATTGCCTTAGTCTAGTGGTAATTATGATTTGTAGGAGCAATCTTTATGGAAACTGGCATAGACATAGTGCAATAAAATAGGGTTATGCAGGTGACATAATATAATAAAACATAACATGCTGTCTCAGAAATATAGTCTCAACAGTTACATTTAGAAAGCACTGATTGTACAATTAACAGCAAGGGAAAAACAAGGACATTTTTATTAACGGCAATCAGAAATGTCAGTAATTACCTGGGTGAGCAAAGAGCTTGAGGGGGATCCCAAGAGGGAGAAACTATACTGCTAGTGGCAAATTAGAAAACAAAATGCATTATTTTGTGTAAAGGTTTTTAAATAATGCATAGGATTATGGGCATTGTAGGCTATGGTTGGTGCGGAAAAGTAGTTAAGGCGATTCAGGAAGCAGGCTGCCCATAATAGTGTGGGAAGCACTACAAAACAATCAGTAAGAATTGAAGGTAAAAAATTGAGTTTTTCAGTGCATTGCTGTTCCTAGGTAAGTGTCGCTGTAATTATTACTTGCAGGTCATAATTGTGATCGTGATTATTTCTAAAAGAAAAATAATGTAGTTTAGCAGTGATCTTTACCAGTTTTGTAGTACGGAATACCAGTGGTTTTGGAGCATTGCACCCCAGTGTATGAATCTTTCCTTATTTGCAGGCTCAGTCTGCACATCATCATCAGTACAGCATGCTGTTCCGTTTACTTGGGGAAAACGAATCTGTTGATACAAGAATGCATTAGAGAACATATTGTAGCTATAAATAAGCGTGATGCTGACAGAAGTGCACTAGCTAAGCATAGGATTGAATTTGCTGAAGGACATTATTTTACTTTTATGGTTATTGAATGTTTATTTGAGAGTCCACATTTAGGTGATTTTAATAATTTAACAGAGAGACATGAGGTGAACTGGAGATGCAATGCAAATCAATTTCTAGGAATGAATTGCAAGGTTCCTCTTAAACCACATTTAAGAGCGAGCACTTTAAGATGAATAAAATCACCTTTTTTGCATCATGGTTTTTATATTAATTAGGTACATTTTACATGAAGTTAGATACCTGTTTTAAATAAATTTATGTGGTTTAGACCTTGATGAATAGTTTATAGTATAGTGCTTTAATATAATATTGTGAATAAAGTGTATTTTGATAGGTTGAGCCTTAATGAGTTAATTGACGATGACTAGTTTTTGTATTTAAATGCTGCAATTTGTTGTCTTAATGGTCTAAAGAACCACCATCTTTGGGTGCAAAAGTGCTTACCACATTATTAAAGTTTGATATAACACAAGGAAAGAAAAACGAGATCCACACTATCCTTATATTAAGCGCTTTCGTTTTTTAATAAAAACTTCTTCAGAATATACTTACACAGTAAATCAAACCCTTTTTATATATGCACACACCTTCTCAATTAATGACATCACAATAAGCCACATCAATTAAATTAAATCAGCCCCATTCAAGCACCTAAAAAATAATAGTTATGATATTGTTAATTTCATTTTAATAAATAAGAATCATTACTTAATACATTAAAAATATATATAAATGTCATTACAAGCCACATGTTAGTTCATAGCTTTATGTTGTTGTTGTTTATAAATAATCCTCAGATTTTAATCTAAGGGTAGAGCTAATAGATGTATTAGTGTTCAAACCTGGAAATAGTGTTGCATTAGTTCTTAACTGCCATCTAAGTTCCCTGTTTTCCAAAAAAACATCATTCAGGGGACCATCTCTATCTCCTAATGTGACTTGTTCCAAAACTGAAAATCTAAAATGATGTCCTTCATTGTTAATGATGTGCACCGCCAAAACATTTTTTGTGTCCTGTTTTTTGATATCATAAAAATGTTGGTACATTCTGCTCCTAAGAGCATTAATAGTTTTACCGATATAAAAACAAGGACACTGAGTGCACATCCCTATATATATATATATATATACAACAGCCTTACTGCTGCAAGTAAATTTCTTCTTGTATTTATATTTCCCATAATTTGGGATGTAAATCTCCGTTCCTTCTAAAATATGTTTGCATTGCAAACAAAATCCACATTTAAACATCCCCTTAACTCCAAGATGGGTTTCTTGTACTCTTTCCAACATGTTTTTTATAGTGGTGTCCTTTTTATATATAATATTGGGTTCTGTTCCCACTATGTCCAGAAATTCTTTATTGGTGTTAAATTAATTCCAATTCTGTTGGATGATGTTACTAATACTTTTGAACTGCAAATTATATTTAAAAATACCAGCTCTATGGAACGCCTTATTTTCCTGTCTTTGTAAACCTTGCATACCTTCAGACGGGCTATCTGGACCCTTACCTAATAAGGGAAAAAATATTCCTAGTTCCCTTTTGGTAACCACCTCCTTTAATATATTTTCTACAAAATCTTTATGGTAACCACTATTAACCAACATACCTTTAAGAGTTTGAATTTGACCTAAAAACTCATAAAGTCTGAAACCATTCTTGCTAGTCTGACCCCTTGTCCTTTTATTAGTGACTTTTTCTGATGAATGGGGTGAAAACTAGTAAAATGTAAAAGTGTATTGGAATAGGTAGGTTTCTTAAAAATAGTAGTTTCAAAACAACTTTCCATTCTATTTTTACTTATAGTGATATCTAGTCAATTTTTTCATGCGAAATGGTATGAGAAAATTCCAAGAATTATGTACTTGCACCAATGAAACCAAGGAATTCGTTTAACATATCTTCACTGCCATTCCATAAAATAACAATGGCATCCAAATAACGCCCGTAATATTGCCATGATTTTGCATAAATACTAGTGAATACATATTCCTTCTCCCAAAATGCTAAGACTAAATTAACAAAAATGGGTGCACAAGTAGCCCCCAAGGCTACACCTTTACATTGTTTGAACAATTGTTCTTGAAAAACAATGATATTGGTGTCCAAAATTAGTTCCATGAGGGTCCTTAATGTGAGGATCCTATCGTGCCCCATTTTTGTATATTGACATAAATATGAATAAAACCATTCAGTCCCAGTGTCATGGGGATGACAGAGAATAAATCTCTGACATCAATTGTCACAAAAATTAAATTATGGTTATACATATTTTTATTAATTTTCTTAAGCAAGTCCCACGAATCCTTCACTATCCAATTACAGTCTTGTAAAATGTTTTTTTAGTTGTGCATCTATGAAAGTAGCAATATAGTATGTTTTTGAAGCCTTTGCATCAACAATGGGTCTAAGGGGAGGGTTGTTGAGATCCTTATATACTTTTGGTATACCAAAACTAGTGGGAATTTTTGGATGTTTAACTACCATATAGGACCATTCATCAAATGTAATTTTTCTATTTAAAAGAAGTTCTTCCAACATTATATCCACTTTCTTATAAAGTATGTTTTCTCATTCACACTCACCTGACAATATGTATCTGTGTGAAGGGTCCCAAACATTTTATCGATGTATGAATTTTTATCCATTATAACTAACCCACCCCCTTGTCCGGTTTCATAATTCTGATCTTATTGTTGTTACAGAAATTTTGTAATAATTCCATTTCTTGTTTTTTCAAATTATTCTCTCCTTGAATTGTCTTGCCACTATCTTTAAACAACATACGAATATCATGTTCGCACATTTTTTCAAACATCTGCACAATAGGGCACAATGGAGGATTAAATGCACTAGATCTTTTACATATATTGTTACCACTGTTAATATCATGTGGTCCTTCTTTAAAACAAAATTGAAAATTCAACTTTCTTGTATACAATTTTAAGTCTATTAATGCCTCATCCACACCTCCTCTTTTACTTGGGACAAATGAAAGTCCTCTTTCAAAGATATTTGCTGTACCTTTATCCAAAACACAATCACTATAATTATATATTTTAAAATCACCATTGCTATTACAAATGATCTGTACGGAGGTGTCATTAACATTCCTTATATTACGTAAACAATGTGTGACTTCTAAGATATCATTTGACATGTTCACCATGTTCATTTCTACAAAACCATCTGAGGGTTATTTTTAAACAACAACAACATAAAGCTATGAACTAACATGTGGCTTGTAATGACATTTATATATATTTTTAATGTATTAAGTAATGATTCTTATTTATCAAAATGAAATTAACAATATCACAATTATTTTTTTTTTTTATTTATTATTATTATTTATTATTTTGTTAGGTGGTTGAATGGGGCTGATTTAATTTAATTGATGTGGCTTATTGCGATGTCATTAATTGAGAAGGTGTGTGCATGTATAAAAAGGGTTTGATTTACTGTGTAAGTGTATTCTGAAGAAGTTTTTATTAAAAAATGAAAGCGCTTAATATAAGGATAGTGTAGATCTCGTCTTTCTTTCCTTGTGTTATTTCATTTTGGTTGGACATTATTAAAGTTTATGTATTTGGTTTTATGCCATGTTTCTGTGTGTCTTCCCTACACTATTGAGTTATTTTGTTCAATTTAATACTCGTTTGTGTAGAAGGATGTATATTCGTAGTGGCATATCTCATCTGTTGTTTTATTATCATCAGTACTCTGCCCAATTAAACAAAAATAAATAAAACAAATGATGTGTCTGCTTCGTATAAACAGAAAAAAAAAACTGTTCCTCTGCAATGTAAATGGGTCGTGTTACTGTAATTCACACCCAACTCAGATGAACAGTTTTTAGATAATCTGGTTGTTTGCATCCCCCCTCTCCTCCTTATATAACCAGTGCAGTGCATAATCTCCAGCTCTGTCTAATGTTTGTACACTGATTTTTGTTGTGCAAGGTTGTCAAGATCTAATGGTCCTAACTAATGCTCAATAATCGTGTTTTTAAATTTACTTTGCATGGACCTGCATTTCGCTTATGCTTACATATATAAATGGCATTCTCCATTACTTAATTTGGTGTGGGCTCACTGTTCACATATAATTTTAAGATGAATCAAAGAACACATGCATTAATGCATGGCCCTAAAACTGTATGCAGGCGGTGAATGGTTTAAACAGCCCAGGAACTGAGGCACACTTAATCTGCCACCATCCAGATGTATTACCAGTGAATGTCAGCTTCAAAGGAAGAGAATTTTATTGTTGTTCATGCTAAGTCTGTTTTCAAGAAAAGTTTACTGTTGCTCAAGCTAAACCTGTTTTCATTGTGCAGCTGATTTGTTTTGTATTGTTTAATGGCAGTCTGTGTGCTATAAAATTTGAAATAAAAAGTTTTAAATTAGCTCCACATCTCTGTATCATTGTAAAGGTACACAAGAAAATATTAGCAACTAGTATGCCCACTGACAGTTTTGAGCAGTCTTTATGGCAACTGAGAAGAGATGGAGAAATAATTGGACACTTGAATGACTATGAGGGGGGTGGGGGGGTCCATTAGCCTGCCTAGTGCCCAGTTTTACCAAGATCTTCCTTGTTAAGAGGAACACTCAGGGATCATTACATAAAAATTTACACTGGGGGAAGAAGAGGTAGAAATGAACAGGTGGTTCCTTTAAATGCAAGATGACAGGGAGAGATTACAAGCTCCAATCATGGAAGATGTGACAGGAGCAGTAATTAAGAAGAGAAACAGGGAGGTCCTCAAGCCCAGATGGTTTTCTCTCTTAGATTTATAACTGCGGAGCCAGAAATAAGGAAGACGTTGTCTTTGACTACATTATACAACTCATTGCTGTTCACCAAAGAAATGTTATCATCCTTGCAACACATTAGAACAATATTGTTGTCAAAATCCATAGAGTAGATACCGAGCCAAGATTATTTCAGATCTATATCTCTGCTAAATACCAGTACTACAAACAGTATTGTTTTGGTTATATTTTGTGTTATTTAATATATGAGTGTGTGTCGCAGTTAATTTATTTTTATAAAACAAAACTGTATTTTAGTTTTTTACACACGTTCAAAGTTTTATACAGTTTCAAATATTAATATAAATAAAACACTATTTTTCTTGTTATATTTTGTGTTTAATATTTTGTCTGTTCTTCAATTTGTGTTTCAATGTTTGTGGACATCCCATAATTCCATTGATGGGGGTGGGGATTGCATAAGGATGTATGCAAATTTTATGTTATTCAGCTTACAGATTTTTGGCCAGTTGTACCTACTTTTCATGGGCCTTTGTCCAGATTTTTGATGGTTCCATATTGAGAAGTATGGTTTTACTGTATATTGTCTCTCAGTTTCATTGTATGCAGTCTCATGTTTAAATTATAATTTTCTTCATGTTATTGTAAATAGTGTGCATACATTGGCTTGATATCATATTCTCCTTCAGAACCCTGTCAACTCAGATTTTAGCAGAATGTCCAGATTTTTGCCTCATATTTTTGTCCTTTTCCTCATAAAATTTGTCATGTACTGGCATATTACTGAGGACTGACATCATTAAATGATGACAGGCATTTGCATTGCAGACTTCATATACTTCAGAAAAAGGCATGGTAATGCAAAACCTGTTATCCCAACCATTTTTTCTCAGTTTATAAGAGGGTGTCTTGTTTCTTAAAACTGCAACAGAGAGCTGTGGATACATCTGTGAAATTGGACAGTGAGCCATATAGGAAATAATGCTGCCCACATTGTCAGCTAAAAGTCAGTTTTACTGAGTATAATCAAGCATTTGTTAGGAGAGCCAGGATAGCTGCAGCATTAAAGAAATGTTGAAATTATAAATGTGTCATAAATTATAGGATTACAAGAGAATAAATACACTATTGTCATAAACTGCTTGAGTACTATAGGAACAAGTACATGGCAAGAACTGTTATCAGAGTACCACATAAAGAAGTAAAAGGAGGGGAGATACAAGAATCATAAAAAGGAAAGTTTGTAAGTAATCAAGAGGACTTAACTTAAAACATGTAAATTATGACTGAGACTATCAGAATCAAACAAAAAAAATCAAGAATTTCAAAATTGCATGCAATGATGAGTGTCCTGAATTATAAAAAAAAGATCACGGTCCCATGGTGGATGAGACAGATTCTCAACTGTGACTAGGTATCTGGAGTTCATTTAGCAGCTCCAGCATTGGAAGAGTCTGGCAAGAAGGAGGAGTGAAGGTGTGTGGCCCGTTTGCATTTCCTATAGGGGTAGGTGGAGCTTGTGCACATTCAAGGGCACACTGTGTAGTGCTAACTCTCTTGTGGAAACCAGGAGGTACACCACCAATGCCTCAGGTAGAGTTGGGGCTGATTGGTGGGATCTCCCCAATTGGGAAGTGAGGAGATGACCTCTGCCATCAACCCATTGCTCTCTCTCCTCCTACAACCATCTCCATGCATGCATATGGCAAAGCCAAGAAACTGAAAGAGAAAAACTCAAGTCTCCTCAATGGCTGTTGTGATGGTCCCTCTATCCCAGGCCAGTAATCAAAGAATCTTGATCCTCACCACTGACACCAGTGAGAGAAAGTCACTAAGAAGAGGAACAGATTTACACAGTATTTTCAGAAGCAGCTCTCTGCATCAAGCACAGTTTCCCACAAGATTACACAGGGAACATACCCCAGACCTGGGACTTTCTGACTCTCCAGATCCCAAACAATTCTCACTTTGGAGCACTGTGTCCCAGTTCCAAGTAGCTGACACAACCATACCTGGGTATCTGATTTTCACACAGACACACACACACACGCACACGCACGCACACACACACACACACACACACACACACACACACACACACACACACACACACACACACACACACACACACACACACACACACACACACACACACACACACACACACACACACACACACACACACACACACACACACACACACACACACACACTCTTTCTCTCTCCTGGGAAGGGCTGGTACAGATTTACTAGCTGTACCCATTCTGCCCAGACTATAAGGTAACCACACTGCCACCAGTCAACTGGGTATCCAATTATACTGAGTAGATTCAATATTAATAGAAATGGTAGAGTATAACCAAAGCAGCAAGGCTTTTTGGAGTGGCCATGGTGTCACTAACATATGCACAAATACTCTCAAGATGTTAAAAGTATTCTCTTAAAGACCAACCACAATGAAAGGTATGAACATATTTAATGATAAATAATAAAATAGAAAACATGAGAATACTAAATATCTAAGTACAATAAACATCAGAGTTTCAACCACAGGAAAAATAAAAATAACACAGTTGGACAGATTCAGACAGATGCAGAAAGACAATACTTAACTAATCTCACTGTATTTGCGGACTGTCTAAAGAATAAATGTTCCCTAGCTAACTTAATTAATATAGTTAGGCAAGATTAGATGCTGAGATGCATACTTCCACAAGTCAGTGTGATGAGTTTCAATCTGAACTGATGGCTCAACTAATTGACTGTGATAACTGATATAGATCTTTATATCAGGTTCCAAAGAAAACAAAACAAACTGCTCTGAGAGTTCCATCCTCTCAGCACTGGTTACAGAATGACATCACATTTGATTATCTGACTTTGGTACAATACATATTCAGAGCTTTGCAAAGATCTTTTGCAGCATTTGAAAATTATAGAACAATTTCAAAAACTTCTACTCTTCCCTTTCAGAACTTTTTTAAATATATATACATTTAATCAATTAGAATAACACTGTTGAAACATTTTTAACACAAGCATCTGTACAGGTTGGTGTGATAGTCAAATGACACAATATTATTTAGAAAACTCCAGCTAACTATGCACTGCCCTATTCTCCCTGACACTGTTGGGAATACCTCATATTGTCACATCTATCTGAATGATTACATCTCCTGGTCGACTCTCAGTATGATGTGGAGAATTATTTAGCTAAATGGCATTGAAGGGGCTGGTGATCAGCAGACAGCAGGGGTAAAGAGTGCAAAAAACAAGTTACTCTGCCAGTCATTTACAATATTTGCAATAATAATATAAATATTCACTCTAAAACAAAGCATGGTTACTACATAGCAATGTATATAAAGACACCATTAAACTATAAATAAATATAAAATAATGAAAAAAAGCTAGAATCAGAAAAATTCAATTTATTAACTTGCATGTAAAATAAAAGAGCAGTGTACCAGAGAAATGTTTTTGAAATGAAAGTGCTTATAGTTCTGCTACTTTTTACTGCTATTTGAATAAAGTGAATTATGCAGACATTCAATCCAGTATCCCATAAGTGCAGCTGATCAAGGTTGCTTATGACATCAAGGTTGGCTCTGTTTCCTTCTCATCCAGTGATGCTAAATGGCTCCAGTAATGTCTGGTATATGTGTATACATGGTATGCTGAAAATGGTCTCCTGTTAAGTAAAAAAAGTGCAGCATAGCAGAATTTTGCAAAAAAAAAAAAAGAAAGAAAGAAAGAAAAAAAGAAAAAAGAAATGCGCCCACCACATGTTTTATAACTAGTACTCCTCTTCAGACAAACATTCTTGTTACAGACCTGGGTATTTATTTAGATAATTATCTGCTATTCAGTTATCATGTATCTATCATAGTCAGGAAATCCTTTTTTAATTTGTCCAAGTCTTTTGGGTTTCTAATACCATGATGGGAACGGACCCCGTTCCTAATTTAAAGTATGAATCAAGTTCAGGTATTGTTTCAATCTTTGATGCTAGCCAGATGTGCTCTTTGCAGTACCTACAATATGCCCATTAATGACTCCTTCTGCAATTCATATGGAGTCACATGTATTGGTGACATATCTAAGTACAATTGTAATTCCTTTTTATAAGACCCATTGCTCCTACTACAGCTGGAAATGTCTGGGTATCCTTCATCCACATTGCCCTCATTTCTGCCTGAAAATTCTGGTATTTTATGACTTTGTGTCTCCCTGATACTGTAGTCACTGTATGTGGCAATTTCAGTGATCCATGCCACTTTTGTCTTCTTTTTATGAACTACTATATCTGGTTTTCTCTCATCTATTTATTGAACTGATGACAGGTAGTGGGTGATCCCCTGTGGTATAAACTTCATCATTTTCAATAATGCTTTGTAGCTCATGTTTCCAGTGTTTGTCAGCTACTTCAATATTATAATGTTTGTACAATCCCCAATGCAACAGTCTTGCCACATTATTATGCCTTTCAGTATACAGTCCTTCTGCTATTAGTATATCACAACAAGCAACAAGATCTGAATTTATCTGTTTCTCTCATATGATCAATGGACTTTGTAAATCAATGTGTATGTAGTCCACTATTTTGGGCCATGAATATTAATCTTTCTTCTTTTGGTTTAAATTCACCTCTCCTTAACCATCCCTGTGTTCGAGCCTGATTAACATGAGGTAGTTCCAAGATATTTTTATACTTGCAACTGTATTTATGCATTTTCCATATTTCTTGCCATGTCATCTGATCCTTCACCTTATATTCTTTCTTTTGTTTTTTGGCACATTCAGTTGCTGCCTGATTTTGTTCTAGTTCTGGTTTGATTTCCATGCTCGCTTGACACCGATATGCTTCTGCTAAAGTAATCAGGGAAGTCATTTTAGACTTATTCTCCTCATGCTTCAAAATTCTCACATTGTTTGGTCTTTTGAGGTCAGCAGATATGTATGCAGTCCCATGACTGCAGATCTATACATGTAATCAATTTTGAGGAGGCCCATGCCTCCTTCAGAATGGGGAATCTTTACTCTTTGTATACACTGATTTTTATAAATCATTTGATGAGCATGAAGCATCCTTCTTATTTTCCTCTATAACCAATCAACCCCTTTTTGGGGCCAGTCAATCACTCCAAAACTGAAAGTTAGGACAAGAAGAGCAAATTGGTTTATAGCTTGGACTTTGTTCCTGGAAGTCAATGCTGTTTTTAGTATTAATTTTAATCTTGTAAAATATTCCTTAATATGTTTTATCAACATTTGTTCATGTTTTATTGTTGATCCTTCATCAATTCACAAATATTTTGTACACTCCCTCTTGCTCAAGTTCTTTTATATCACATTCCTGTCCCAAACTGATATTTTCTTGGTGCTGCAGCTTTCCTGCTTTAAAAGTTGCTTTTTGCACATTCATCATGATCAAATGACATTTGTACATCATCTGAAATTGACCACTTGCAGTTGTGCTTTCAGTTCCTCATCTGATTAACTATGCAGTTTTAAATCATCTACAAAAAGAGGATAAAAAGTCTTTACACTTTGTCATTTATTGGGAGCCAAATTGTAGCCATGAGTTAAGGGCAAGACAAAAGAACAGCAGTTACAGAGTGTCACCCTGGAATATCCCCCTTTGAATTTTTATTCATGGAAAAATAGTTTGCCCTTATAATGGGTTAAAATCAGAGTGGTTTGGCTGGTGTAATGTAATTGATCAGTGTAGGGGTATCTTATACATTTTTAAGGACTCTTTTATGCATGAATTTAGGATACTGTCAAATGCTTTTTTGTAGTCTATTCATGCCATACTTAGATTCTTCCCCTTTTTACAGTTCTCCATTATGACTTTATTTAACAACAAATGATCCTTTGTTTCATATGACTTTCTTTTGTTAACCTTTTATTCTATTGCCATGACTGAGTTTTCTTCTAAATGACTATAGACTCTGTTGGCATCAATTCCAATGTATAGTTTATACGTTATCAGAAAGCAAGTTATTGGTCTATAATTTTTAGGATAGCTTGCAGGTTCGCTCTTAAGTAGGAGCAATGTTTTTTCTGTTGTTAACCAGGCTGGTGTGTATTAGGGATGTGCATATAAATAGTTCTTATTTATGGCTAAGTCTTCATGTAAAGATGTTAATACTTTTAGCCAGAAGTTAGGTATTATATTTAGGCTTCTGTTTTTTCCAATTAGGGGCTTTTCTTAACTTCAGTCTCTCTGGCCGTTACTTCATCCCATTTCATATCCTCTACATTGGAACTTCTTATTCTTTCTTTTACTTCTTCTGTCCATTTAGCATCTTTCTTATGTTCCACAGATTTTCATCGCTATTATATTTTTCTAAAATGCATATATTTCTTTTTTGGTGATGTTTAATTCCTTTTGCCTTCTTTTCTAATTCTGTATAAAATGTTTTTGGGTCATCAATAAATTGATTATTTTATATTTTTCTTCCACATTTATCTGCATATCTTCTACATTTTTCTGCCTGTGCTGATATCTTTAGTTTATTTTTGCAATAGTGTATGATAGAGCCTGGTCTCTTCTAACACTGCACATTGTTTTTACCATTTATATCCTTCTGAGTATTTTTGTTGATCTGTTCCCTCTTCTGTACTCTTCTCACAGTGACACTTCTTACCTCAATTGCTTTATAGTTTTCTCAAGACGATACTTCCATGGATGGCATTTGATTTCGCCCCTTCCTTTCCCTTACTGCCCTGTGTTTTTGTGGTAAGACTTTATCTTTTATTAATTTAACTACACAGTAATATATCCTATTTACTTCTATTATATCACATGAATCTCTAAGAACATCTCTAATTACTGTGTTCATTTGTTTTATCAAACTTCTAACTTTGTGGGTTTTAATGATTTTCTCTAGTCTATTTCTTTAATCTATCCTTTTTTTAATTTTTCCAAATCTTTTGGGTTTCTAATACCATGACAGGAATGGACCCCATTCCTAAGTCAAAGTACGATTAAAGTTCATGAAATTAGTATTGTTTCATTCTTTGATGTCAGCCAAAAGGGTTCTTCGCACCACCTGCAATGTACCCAGTAACTCCTTTTGTAATTCGTATGGAGTTACATGGATTGGCAGCGTATCTAAATATGATTGTAGACTCTTTTTTTATAAGACCTATTACTCCTACTACTAGCGGAACTATCTGGGTTTCCTTCTTCCACATTGCTCTAGTTTCTGCTTGCAGATCTTGATATTTTATGACTTTGTATCTCTCTATACGCAGGACACGGTAGTCACTGGGTGTGGTGATTTCAATGATCAATGCTACTTTTGTCTTATTTTCCTGGACCATTATATACATTTTTCTAGCATCTATCTTTTGAACTGTAGGCAATGGACGATCCCATGTGATGTAGACATCATCATTTTCTATGAAACTTTGTGGCTCATGTTTCCAGTGTTTTTCAGTCACTTCAACACCATAATGTTTGCATAATCCCCAGTGCAGCAGTCTTGCCACATTATTATGCCTTTCATAATACAGTCCTTCTGCCATTAGTATGTCACAACCATCAGCTAGGTGTGTGACAGTTTCCAACTCTGTTTTACAGAACCTACATTTGTCTGTTTCTCCCACATATTCAATGGACTTTGTAAACCAATGTGTATGTAGCCCACTATGTTGTGCCGCCACTATTAACATTTAATCTCTTGGTCTGAATTCATCTCTCCTTAACCATTCCTGAGTTTGTTCCTGATCGACATGAGGTTTTTCTGGAAGTTTTCTATACTTGCAACTATTTTTATGCTTTTTCCACATTTCTTGCCTTTTCATCTGATCCTTCACCTTATATTCTTTCTTTTGTTTTTTGGCACATTCAGTTGCTGCCTGATTTTTGTCTACTTCTGGTTTGATTTCCACTCCTGCTTGACGGCAATATGCTTCTGCTAAGTTAAGCAGGGAAGTCATCTTCAATTTATTCTCCTCATGTTTCAGAACTTTCACTACATTTGGGTCTTGTGAGATCGACAGATATGTGTGGAGCCCCACAATTGCAGATCTATACATGTAATCAATTTCAAGGAGACCCATCCCTCCTTCGGAATGGGGAATATATAATCTTGGTATGCACTGATTTTTATAAATCATTTGGTGAGCATGAAGCACTCTTCTTGTTTTAATATCTAATTTATCCAACATGTTTTGGGGCCAATCAATCACTCCAAAACTGTAAGTTAGGGCCCATTTAATTTCCAAGGAAATATCTTACAGATTCACAAAAATCACCCTTATCAGACCCTTCACTATATACATATACATCTAGGGGAAGATAGGGAGGGCAGACTGTATAGGAGTGAGGGGTAAAGAAGTATTAAGGGAATTGGTGTGAATGTACTTGACAGAAAAGACAGACAAGAACACTGTTGGACTGACAAGTGGAGATGGGTATACAGACACTGAACAGAGATAAAAGACATGATGATAACACCCTCTTACCCTGTACAAGCCTGATCAAGAAAGCCTCAAAGATTTCCCTGTCATGATTTCCATGAGTGGGGTGGTCCCAGTGGTGCAGAAGTCAAAGCCACTGGTGAGCCAATGGTAAGAAGGACAGTGACTTTTGCATCTACTGAAAAAGATGGTCATAAAACTCCACTACATTTTGATGAGGCACTGAAGCTCAGTATGGTGGTTTTCTAGGCTGCCATATCTCATGTTGCCCAAAGGGATTGGTTAACCACTCACACTTCATAAAGCACAGGGTGACTGTGATCTTTCCTACAACTGGGCTGACTGTGTTTGATGTGCCTCAGGTTCACTTGGATCTGCAGAAAATTAAAACAGAGAATGGCATAGAGACATAGGTTCATAGGTTCATACTAGGCTATCTGCCCGAGCCGAGGAAGCCTAGCCCATAGTTTTGTGGCTTACGCACCCACCCCTAGTGGGGGGGGAACTACCCATATTTTTTGCTGCTGCGCTGTCGAGCAGTGACACTGAGGTAATCCCTGGGTGACACTGAGGTAATCCCTAGACAGGCAGGCTAACAGAAAGAAGAACAAAAATAGCTCAAGTATCTAATAGCAAATGCCTTTATTTCACAGAGAAAAATGCGAGCAATGAGATGTTTATGCAGGTGTTTTAAGATGGCAGAAACGAAATATATGGCAGCAATTAATTATAATAGCAAATAATGAAAACTGGAGGTTCTTTCTGAAATCAGTTTGCATTGAAAAATGTCATCTCTTTCTAATAATGTATTTCCTTTATCAAGCTGGATAACTATACAGATTTCTTGAATGAAATGATATAACACTTATTACAACTTTATTTCCAAAACATTTCTACTGTAATATAAATATGATACTGTAATGCTACACAGGTTAATGTTTATGGTTAAGTAAATATTATTCTATTTTTATTTTATTTTGTTTTATTTTTCTATTCTTGTTGATGATAACCATACTAAACAGGGTCAGGAAGTCAACCTTGCCTTCCTTTTCAGGTGCAGGGCACAGTTACCATCCATCTCATCAGGAGCTTTGAAACAAGACAACAAAAAGAACAGATTATTGAGAATGATTGACTACTGTCCATGCAGTAGACTTTAAATAAATGAAACTGTAATAGTTTCAACTGAAATTTGTATAGACTTTGCACACATATGTGTGGGTACACTGAAAACACAGCTGTAAATGTTTTGGTTTGACCCACTCCCTTTTTTGACCTCCAGCAATCATGTATTACCAAGTAAAACATAACTATGTGATTGTAACCAAGGTTCTAAAGCACAGGACTTTTTAATAGTAATGTTTATTGACTTCTAGTCAGCAAGTAAGGTACTGATCTTGTAAAAAAAGAAGTGTTATATATGAATATAGAAAAAAGAAGGAAAGCTTTGCAAATGAATGCAAATTTTTAACAAGTACTGAACTTCCGCATTGTGAGATGGTGACTGAGTTTGATAGCAAAATGGCTGTTGACAATGATGTCATTGGTCACATATTCATAACACAGTCTGAGGACTGTGAGGCACAGTTTACAAAGTGTACTGATGGGGCTGCCTTCCCCACAGCAGGTGAATAATCCTGTAGTTATTGAAACAAGAGCACAGTCATCATAATCAATGAAAGACACTGCAGCTGGGGGGTGGGTACTAATTAGCTCAACACATATTTTTTTTTGTGCACAGGCTGAACATGTAGATGAAGCTACAACCCTTTTTAAGATACCAGTACTCTCTGTGACACATGTACCTCTTTCACACTTTGCTCCAAAAGACACACAAGGCCTTGTCGACCCAGCAGAAGCAGATATGCCATGAATGAGTTCAGGACCAAAATACTTACAATAAGAGTCAGTTAGGGAGGGTTACAGTACTAGGAATTCACCAGAAGATAAGAATAGTTGGTGCAAGGAAAATGTCATGATGATCCTTATGTAGAGTGTGGTCGCATATATGGTGTCCTTGTTATTATCTGTTCATACACTAGAAAGAGGTTACCAGACACACACTGGGGATGCTGCTGATTATGGATGAGGGAATCTCCCCATGTGTGGTGTATGAGTAGGACAGACACTTCATGCGTTCTCGAAAATTAATAGAAAGCCAAAGGACAAAGAGACTCCAACCAGATAAAATACGTTTTAATCCACAGAAAGGTTAGCGCTTTCATCCAACTACAATAGTTTGAACTTCTTCAGACAAATTAAAAAAGCACATGACCAAATTTATGCAACCAGTAAACCAATTAACTGGTATAAACTTAATTGTTTCAGTGAGCAACTCGGACTTAAAAAAACACAAAACATATTAAATATATACAAAAACCTACAAAACATATCAAGTAAAATATATGTATGTGTAATATAATAAATAACCAAACAAAAATCATATATAAAACAATGTTAAAAAAGCTCTAAATATTTAAACCTAAGATTCAGCTTTCAGGATATTTTAGTCTAAGGAGGCAACCCAGTGAACAATTTTCACTCAATCCAGGAAAGGCAAAAGCATTCAGTTTAACTTGCTACAAAAGTTCTCTAAATTCAAGCTCTAAAGACCAAGCCCCCCCCCCCCCCTTTAATATTTGTCATCACTTGTTCAACTACTATGTGCTTAAAATTATGGTTGGAATATTCATACATGTGTTTTGCTAAAGCATTATTCAAAATAAATTGATAGAGGCATTCATGTGGATTCTCTAAAACAGAAGACACTTAGGCCTCATCAAAATTCCACACCATGTGGGAGAACGTCAGAGTTATGGTCTAGCTCCCACAACACTGTTAGGTCAATGTTAAGAGGTTCCCCTGCATCCATAGACCACTTCATCAAAGCAACTAAGCATCAAGGTCACATTCTAGCACTTACTTATGATCTACAAAGCCATCTTCAGCAGTTTCTTTATGTGATATTGTATATGACACCCTTTCAAATGTAAAACAAATTTGCAACACGGAACTTAACTCACAAGGAAAATTGTTTGCAGAGTGGCATATATATCACCTTACATGTGTTGCAAATGAAAAGTGCTACACTGACTTTTATGTTGTAAAAAATGAAAAAAAATAAAATAAAATAAAATTGATAATATCTATAACAATGAAACAGTTCAAGTTAAAAAAAAATTGCATTAGCAAAAAAATACAGTTTCAATACTACATCGATTCAACTACTTAGACTACATTACTATAATTTTTGAAATAACTGAGCATTAGACTAATTGCTGTAGGTTCTGCATAGTGTAGACTATGTGAGCTTATGATTTTAATTGTTTTTTATTGTTTCTTTTCTTTTCCTGTTTAATAGAGTGCAACATAACCTTATATTCCTGATAAGAGTACTTTCTTGTGTCTACATTTAAGGCACCATACCAATCAGGATGTTTAGAGCAGTTTTCTGCATTGCCTAATCCTGTTTATGTATTTTATTTATTTTCTGCTATGAGGAAATCTTTTGGGCCTGGTATAAAGGCCATCTTGGATTTAAGAAGTGAATGAGCTAAGTGAGAGTTAGACTAATTATTGCAAGCCCTGGATAGCGTAGGAGACTCAAGTTTCAGATTTGACTTCTTTTTCATTAGTTCTTTTGTTTTTTGTTGTTTAATACTTATTGTGCAAAGTGCAGTTCAGCCTTACCTCCTGATACGACTGCAGAGGCCTGCACTATGTGCACACACTCTTTGACTAACTGATTTTAAAAATTACACAAAATATAGCAAAGTTGACTAACAGATCTAGTCCTTTTGAACAGTGTCCTCAACTTACCTTCATAGTCAACTATAATCTAACACTAGTCAATGCTAGAAACCTTATCAAAAATTTACTCTCCTTACTGACATTCCTAACTCATCAAAATATAGACATATGTGTAGTTACTGACGAATGCTTTCAGAACAATGAAAGTACTACTACACCTGCAGATTCCACACCGAATTTGATGATGTAGCTGGATGAGATGTGTCTGTGTTCCTAAAAACACATTTCAGAACAATGTTGTTGAACTCCTCCACACACATCCTCATGATGAACAAATCCCAAATCCACATCAAAACCAACTGCTGTACCTGCTCCGTTACGCTAGCAGACCATGAGGCATATCTGACCAAATTGACCTCCCTCGCTATTCACTATCAAACTCAATACTATCATCTTGGGTCACTTTAACTATCTCTCAATTAGCTAGGAACATAACCAACACAAATAAGTGTGCTCATAGATTCCGCTTCTTCATTAGTGCCAAATCCTTAGGCCAACTAATCCAAATCCTATTGAGGGGCTTAAAAATATTGGACCTGGTTTTCACTGACATAGCCTCCTATGCACAATACCCTAGTTATCAAATCACTGGTCAGATCTGACTCCCATGCAGTAACACTGACTTTAAGTGTCACACCTGAGTTACATCAAAACCCCTATGTCTAGAAAGACTACTTCAAAGAAATGTACTCCAGCTAACTGATGAACTTATGAAATTCAAACACTCTTCTTTTCTCATTGACCTCATATGATACACTACCATATTCACAGATAAGTTCTATGCACACCTCCTAGCGTGCATTGAATCTTCAATCCCCATAAGGATCACATACACAAACTCATTTGGTTGAACTCCACTTTAAATAAAGTATTTAACAAGATGAAAAAAACATATAACCCATAAGAACAAACTTAACAACTCAGAATCTGGAGAAGAATTCAAAAATATACAGAATGAACTTAGAAACAAAATAAAATCCTCAGAAAGGAATCATAAATTGAGAATTGCCACCCAATCTAAGGATAACAACAAAGCCTTCTTCAGCTCTGTCAAAAGTCGTAGAAGTAATACTCACTATGATATAATATAAAATACCAACACATACTCACCCCTGAAGACATAGCCAGCATAGTAATGTACAAGTTCAGCTCAGATTTTACTCTTCTATCTCCTTCAAACTTTCCTCACTAGATTAGTGTGCCTACACTACACAGGTCTATATCAGAAGAGTGAATGCTTAAAATAGTGAACGCTCTTCTGCTGAACTTAAAAACATGAAAGCTGACAATGTTGAATGCAGAGATCAGCGAATTTTTTTCCTATGGAAAACATTTGCTGATCCAAAAAAAAAATAAAATGTACAAACAAAATAAAGTGGGGGGCTTCACTCCCCCACATCACCCAACTTGAATATACCAACTCCGAGATTGCACCACAGTGGAGAAAACACCAATGTCCCGAGAACGTCCCAATGATTTTTTTCCCTGGGAAAAAAATTGCTGCTCTGTGCCTTCGACATTGTCAGCTTTCATTGTTTTCAGTTCGACAAAAGAGCATTCACTATTTTAAGCATTTGCTCTTCTGATAGGAACCCCACCACACTGATCTCCTTTAAGTAAGTCCTGAGTTCTTAAGAACTGTAGCTCCATAGGCCCAGAAAATTACTGTCTTCTTGTCAGTACCAAAAAATGTCTGACAGACCTGTTATTAAGTCTATTCAATTTCAGCCTCTCTGCTGGATTAGTGCCAGAGGCATGGAGAACTGATGTAGTCATCCCACTCCATAAAGTGGGCCCACTACTGCTCTCAGTAACTACAGATTGATAAATAAACTTAACTAGCATTATCTGTAAGGCAATGGAGTGCATCCTTATGGCTCTTACTGAAAAGGACACAGGCATTTTTCACTTCCTGGAACCAAACTATTCTGGATTTGATAAAAGGTAGATCCTGCCACCTAAACTTGCAGTACTTTTATGAACATGTTACAGAGGCATTAGCCACAGGCAGATAAGTCAAAATATCATAAATGGACTTGGTCAAGACCTTTGATACCATTCTGCATTCTGGCATTATAGATACACTAATCCATTTGAAAGCAATCCTCAGGGTTACCCACCAGATTGTAAATTGGCTAACCAAAAGAATGCAATCAATTAGTGCTGGAGTGTCACTCGCATCAAAAAAAAGTATTTACCAGTGCTTTTCCTCAGAGAATGGTCCTGAAACCAATCATGTTTGGTATATACTTCTCTGTCATCAAGACTAGCACCAAAATCATTTGTCTGATGAAGGTTACTGATGACTGCAAACTCTGATCAACTGTCATAAATTTGTCAATTTACCTCCAGATTTTTCAAGAGAGCTTAATACACACTAACAGGTGTTGTTTGTAGCAGGGACTCAAATTGAATACCAACAAATGCAACATTGTGTCCTTTGGCAAATCCATGCACCCATGCTCCTGTCATATAGATAACATCTACTTTAAAATTTGACTTTCTCATAGGATACTGGGGAATTTTCATAGACAATGAACTATCCTTTGACTACCATGTGATGACTATTATTAGGAAATCCTTTAGAAAAGGGGACTACTCAGCAATGGTATATCTTCTAGTCATCATTATCCCCATCTATCACTCCCTTTTAAGTTGGTAAGCAAACAATGATGCTTGGCAGGGTGTATGTTAATGTATAATTAAAGCCCACCAGAGAAGTGCATAATTTATTTCCAATTGGCTAGAAAAAATATCTTGAAAAATGCTAAGGTAGAAAACATGAAGCTTATGTTATACTGTACCTCATAAGCAGAAAAACATGAAGCTTATGTTATACTGTACCTCATAAGCAGAAAGTGTGTGTGTGTGTGTGTGTGTGTGTGTGTGTTTGTAAGAGACGAGACAGAGAGAGAGAGAGAGAGAGAGAGAGAGAGACTAAAAGTGTAGAACATGATCATGACATGCTATAAAACCAAAGTGTGGCATGCTACATAGTGTTTATTAAGCAAAGAAGATAACACTCAGGGAGACTGTTCTGATATTTAATGAGACAATAAATCTCAAAACTAGAAATGTGTAGGGAGATTAGTTAAATCCAGAGAAGGAAAACAAAAGATTAGAATTTGTACGCTGTTAGTCTATCCAAACAATCAATCTTTGTGAGACTGAGGTTTTGTTTAACAAAAAATAGATTTTTTGAAAATTGGTTTATAAAGCTGTATATAGGTGTATTGATACCCTGATGGATTAGTTAAAGAACAGAAAGGAAGAGATAAAATAGACTGAAAAAGGGGAGGCAAACAAAGCGAGCAGCACACAAGGAACATATCAAAAGGGTTTGTACAGGAGGAGGTGGGAAAGGATGGGCACTATGTTTTTAGTAGGGAATATACCCCCATATTTTTTCTTTTCTTTTTTTTTTTTTTTTTTTTTTTTTATAAGAAAGGGCAGTGTGGGTTGGAAATAGTTAAGAGATTATTGGAGAAAGGATCTGAAAAGATGGACTGAGTAAGAACCAGCAGGATTCCCAGTCGACAGCCTCAAACATGTCCATTGCCAGATGGTGTCACAGTGGTGGTACCCGATGGTGATGGGGTAGGGGCCTGTGGTGGTGTAGTGGTTGGCATCAACTGCTACAGCATGTCATTCACATGCTGAATTAAATCTTTGACTGGCTGAATTCTCCTGTCCACATCTGCCATGAGTATGTCGTCTACCAAGCTCCAAAGCCCCATTTTGGTAGGGCTTGCCAGGGTGCCTGCAAGACCGATGCCTCAACTCTGTCCCTATGAGTACTTCCCCAGATTGGCAGAGGATGAGCATTCCCTAACCTGGGAGGTATATGCCCGGCCTGCTCTTAATGGATTAGGATTTAAAAAAAAAGAAAATAAATAGGAGAAAACAAAACAGTATAAGCAAAATAAATGCATAATCAAAATAAGAAATAAGAAAAAAGAGAAAAAGGGAGTGGGAAAAGACAAAAGAGAAAATACACAATAAATCCACACATCATGATAACACGCCATTTAATACACTATTAAAATTTTACAGTAAAACCTTTATTGAACTAAACCTTCTGTACAGGAAGGGCTTACACATATAATGGGAGCAGTAATTTGGGAAGTGCACATGTACTTGGAAGAATGATGCGAATAGTGCATAGGAATTCATATGGCAAGTGCTTGGGACTACTTGAAGAGGAGTATCTATCTCTCAAGTTATATACATACAATAGATTCAATACAGTACTAAAATACCTTTTGTAATTTTTAGAAGCAATGAAGTAAAAACAGTAATGCCATTTACATTTACATTTATATCTCTTAAGTATTTTCTCCCGCCTCTCCTGTTTCCCCTCTTATCTCTTAACATACACTCTTTTCCCTATCCTATCACCAAGTATCTGTTTCATCTCCCTTCTTTTCAGCTTCTTCTGCACCACTTTCACTGCATCTCATCCTTACTATACCTGCTTCCTTCCCATTATACTACACTCCCAGACCTTATAGCACATCTTTCAGGCTAACCATCTTAACATGCACATTATTTCCTGCGAACATTTCCCTTACACAGACCACTGTCACACAGGCTACCTATTTTAGCCATTATACTCTTTCCCTCTGCCCTACAACCTATACTAAAAATGTATCTTTCTTATTAATTCTGTAAAACAAAACTACTGCATACTAGATTATGCATGACTGTCTGTTCTTCAAATGTATAACTCTAACCTAGAACTTTATACTACTGTAAATGATTATCCATCTACTTGTCATATGTTGTATTAAGTATACAAATGTCTGTAAATTGCATACATATTTCTAATATCTATTAAATGTCTATATTTTTATAGAGCTTTTCTTCCTGGGCCTCAGCTAAAAATGGATTTTTGACCTAGTCTGACTTACCCGTCACAAATGTCAATAAATAAATAAAATAAATAAACACATTTACATATTTGTAACATTTGCTTGAACTATAATGGTTCCAGTTGCATTTCTTTCATTTTCAAAGCTAAAACAATATTCTCATTATGGCAAATTGGCAAATACAAAAAAGAGTTGTACAAAAAGCATGGCAATTGTACGCAGACATATTTCTCACTTTTCTTTACAATAATATGATGATTTAAAATCCTTTTTTATGCTTCTTATATGTTTTAAAAAATAGTATGACAGAATTCACTTGGACTTCAGTTATACTTCCCAGAAGATTCAACCATTCTTTATACTATTTGTTGTTGCTGCTGGCATTTCAAATATACTCTATTTATTCCATAGCTATAATTAAAAATAAGACAATTCTTCTTTATCTATATGTTTTCCATATATACAGTATATATCTATATCTATATCGATCTATCTATCTATACATATACATATATATATATATATATATATATATATATATCTATATATATATCTATATATCTATATATATATATATCTATATATATATATATATATATATATATATATATATATATATATATATATATATCTATATATATCCATATATATATATATATATATATATATATATATATATATATATATACATATACACGCACACACACTTGTGTGTGTGTGTGTGTGTGTGTGTGTGTGTGTGTGTGTGTGTGTGTGTGTGTGTGTGTGTGTGTGTGCGCGCACGCATGCGTGTGTTTGTTTATTCATTTCAAACCACTAACTCTTTATTTTCTCTTACATATGCATAGCTGTATGAACTCACACAACACTAGTAATATTCCCTGTCAGAAAAGAGAAAAAATTTATAAAATGTGTCTGGAATGCTGATTTTCAAAATACTATGTTGTGCATGTGACACTGTGCTCAGGTATAACTTATTCACAAACACAGAAACATAGCAGTTCAGGGAAGTTTGTATTTTTTTTGCTATACAAATGAATCTGATTTGATAGGTAATGTGGAAGTAAAACATTTCTCAGTAAAGTTGTGCTAGTCATTGTCTTGGCACGGCAATCCCCACCCCGTCCCCCAACGACCACTCTAACTAGGCTGTGGTGTGTCAGACGTCAGACATGTTGTACATGCAGGCAGAAATACTTTTAAACAAACAGCTGTGTTAAACAACTGTTTTAGTTATAGTTTTATGGCTTACACAAAACTGGTAATGTAACTATAATTTCATTTTATGCAATAGTAATACATTTTTATCTGTAATTGCAATTTTATTTTCATCGATTTTAAATCCATTAACAAACAGTTCTTGTAAGCATTGCATAATTTACAAAGCTACGTATACAGATTTATTTTAATACACATATGTTAAATAGGTGTCTGTTATGAAAATCTCTTAACACATTATTCATATCCATCTGTTTAAAAAAGATGCATGTATGATTACAAAATGGTCATGATTTTTTGCATTTCATAATAGCATTCTAAGTAATATTTTCAGGAAGACATATCTTTCTTAGAAAATACCTCTAGTTATTCAAAATTGTTCATAGCTTAGTACTAGGCTAACTGCCCTTGTGGGGCAATTTAAGCTTAGCCAATTACACCATGTAAGAATTAAACATTGCACCTTGTGTTTGTAAGGTAAACATCTTAACCATTATGCCAACCCTGCCTCCCTTATGCCAACTTAAACAAATAGTGATCATTAAAAAAGAAAAGGTTATTTACTTGTTATAGAACTTTGTTCTTCTGCCAGCTGGTCAGCTGTACACTTCTGCAAATCATCAAAGCAGTGATGGCGCTGCTGGCCAGATTTGGTTATACCTGTCAGGGTTGACAGGTAGTCATCCAACCCCTGCTAGATCTTGATTTTTTCCAGGTGGTATGACATGTGCATGCCTCAGTCTTTTCCTGATAAGAATCACTGAGAAGGTGAAGCATTATCAGGGTCTCCTTGTTGGCTCAGCTAGGAAAGTGGCATTATGCCTTCACAGGTGATGCCATTATTCAAATGCCAGAACAACAATGAGAGAAGCATGGTCAGGGATTTATTAATACAGGTAACAACTATACCTTGCTGGGTATATCACCTTAACCAAACCCTATTTATTAGAAGGGGGATTACAAAAGCTATTGATATTATTGGCAAGTTTTGTTTAACCAAAACCGCTTTATCGCATGCATTAAAGAAAACTAGTTACCTTTCACCTCTATGCTTGATTAAAACGAAAATATATAATTAATAATTCCTGTTGCTACTGCTCACTGATAACACAAGTATGGCTCATGTAGTACAGTAGAAGTTTTCTTAAATGTTTTCCTTTTTATTGGTGAGGGTGTAAATACATGTCACTATGTGTGTGTGTTTTTTAAGTGTTAGGAACATAGGATATTGTCTGAAGTGCTGTGGTGTAACACACAATGTTGGATGGGCAGGGATTACACTTCAGATTTGCAAACTTGACATTAAGACAACTCCATTTTTTTAACCACAGTTTGATTTTGCTTAGTCTAGGCCTGAGTGTTCATGATCTGTGAAAACCCGAAATCCACTGATACATCTCAGGACATATGTCATTATGACCACAATTCACAGGGATGAATGTAAATTAGCCTAATTTGCATATAATATGTGCAAATGGCCCTGAATTTACACCAAAAAGTTGAGCATTGCCATATTAATTCACCTATAGCTGAGATAGGCAGAAAATGCAATCTGATCCCACTGACTTTTTAAAGTAAAAAAAATATTAAAAAATATATAATTTAATAAGAGACACTTCAAAATATATTTCATTAATGATTTGTGGGTCATATTTAATGAATTTACATATATGACATGCATGTTATGATAGCAATGACTGATGGCTGGATATGTGTCATTTGGAAGTTGAATTTCATGACAGGAGCAGCAGAAATGATTACTTATGAATGAAATTGATCATTACTATTCTATAATCTACTCATTGTGCATGGATATGTACAAATGCAGAAATTTAGTACTGAAGTTCTGCAGCGCTAAGGATATCAACAGTCATATGTGATGAACTGGAGAATGGACCAATAGTGACAAAAAGCCAGTATTATGACTACATGACAATGGCAGAGGGTAGGGCAAGGATGATTTTTGTTAGAAAGGTGATTACATTCATAACCTGAATGAACTGCAAGTAATATGTCGCAATTTTATGTAGCTATATTGAGATTTCTATATGTAAGTATGTGGTTTGTGTTAAGTAACATTTTTATTTAATGTCAGTATCAGGAAGACTAGGCCAGAATTTTGTACTTTAAAAGCTGATTACATCTAAACATCATTGTCACACTATTCTGACAATGGCCCCTTTTCCTCATCTAGTAATAATGGAAAATAAGTGATCAAAGCAGAGAAAGGATAACTTCAGACATCAGGAAAATTGTGTCCTCATTTCAGTACTTAGGACATAGGAGAAGCTTCATTTGTTGAAGGGCGGCCCAGACAAAATGAGAGTAACAGGACCTGGAATCAAGTAGTTTTTGACATTAATGTAGTTGGCAGCAGAAATCAAACACTGACACAATGCAGGAAAAGGGCAAATGATATGGAAACGTGCTAGAAGCAAGGCCAGGCAGAATGCAATTTCCTACACCACTATAATGGTGGTGGGGTGTCTGAATCTTATTCAATTAACACCAGATGAGTAATACCTTCTCTTCATCAGTGGGGATGACTATGACACAGGAGATTGTGGAACAAGAATGATTAGAGGTGGTGGAGACACTGCTGCATATTACCAATGTTTGCAGCAGCAGTAACATCTGCTTGTGAAGATTGGTTTAAAATCAATAACATAGATTTACATAGAGACAATTATATGCTGACAAGGAAAGATTTATTTATTATTTATTTTTTTGTAATTTGTTAACCGGGGAAGGTCACTGGGCCATAATGAGTTCGTTTTCAGTGGAGGCCCAGGGAGAACAGCTCCACGGTAAAACAGAAATTGCATAGTACAAAGACACATCACAATTAGTTATTATTAGGTGAACCTTGTACATCAGCACAGAATGGAAATGAAGGCGGTGTGCATGGTAAGCGTCCCAATTACATGTTTGTAAGTATACATTACTGTATGCTATACCATTATTATTAATGTTTTCAAATATGTTTCCAGGATCAGCATCAGAAACACACAGTCCAATAAATTCAGGTGATGTTGACAGCAGAATGGGTGTTGCTGCTGCTGCTACTGTTGCTCCTGCTGATGATAACATACTTATATTTATGAGACAGCCTGAGGGAAATTGTATGCAGTCCCCAAGATTAATGGCAGGGTCTCACACCCCACAACATGTTAGCAATGATGCAGAAAGTGTGTATAACAATGTTAAGCACAAGCTAACATGCCACTCACGCTTATACAGAAGCGACATCCCTGCCCCTCTTCACCAGTATATGCAGACCCAGAGGAGCACTTTGAGGATTATGGCAGACATTCAGAAGTAACAGTGTCCACAGTGACACATTTACAAAGAGGAACCAGGCAGTGAAATTTCTTACAGCTACCCTAGAAAACATGTAAAGCATTGTGTGCCCATCAGGAAATGTGCCTTGCCATTGTTAGGGCTCAGACCTGTGCTACACAGTGTCAGCTGGAAATGATCCTAGTCCTCCAGGGTATAAGTGATGATTTCCAGCACTTCTTGGAAGTAGTACAGAGTAGGGATAATGCTAGGATCACAGTGATGCATAGTATGGTGACACACCACACATCAGTGGCCACCTCCATTCATACACTACCTAGGACATACTAGAGTCAAGATGGAGTCAGTCGTGTGAGGAGAAGATGATGGGGTACTGTCCAGAGATGTGGGGGGGAAATCACATGATAATACCATTACTTCTCAGAAAGTAATATAAGTAGTCAAGGTGAACAAGCACAGCATATTTCATGTAGGCCATTCAGCTACACCTTGCAGAACCTCACATTTGAGGTCATAATCATGGTCACACAGTACTTTCAAATGAGTGTCAGCAGTGTCACCTGCATCAAGTAGGTCATGACATCGGACCAACTCAGTTTACAATTCTCATGGTAATCCCTTATCAAAATCACTTGCAGCATCACTTAGCCTATCTATTGGAGAGATGTATGATTTATTTGATCTTGAACAACTGTGAGCTGGCTTCAAAGACACAGCTGTATGTTTAACTGCAATGGGGGGGGGGCAAGTTTGCCAATGTATGCAACTCATTCCTGTAAAAGGATGTACACCATTAACGAAAGATAGAAAAAATCAAAGCTACATAGATTACCATTCCTACAGGCAGCAGTTACCTATAACATAAAAGTAGTAATGCAGAAACTGTTTTATTAGAAATATATAATAAGCAAATGACACACTCGAGTTTCATACAGTGTAAACTTACACTGCTTCCACTTCATCCTCCCCACTGCTGCAAAAGAATGATATCTTTGCTATGCTTCTAAAGTCAGAAACTACTGTGTATGACAGCATAAAGCTAATCTGATGTGCAGTATTACAGAATAATCTAAAAAGAGAAGGCATAATACAAAAAAGCAGTGCAATCGATTTTCATTAAATATGCAACACATTAACTCATGAATGTATTTTGCTGTTGGCAATATTCACTTCTTTTGTATACCTAAGTAAGCAGTACAGCAGAACTTATTCATCAAAGCAGACAAAAATGTGAATTATTTTTTATATAATCCCTTATGACACCGCTGAACTGGAATCAGTGATCACTCAGGCATGACTTTAAGCAACAATAATATAAGTAACTTTTCTAAAAGATAATAAAAAAATATTTCAGGGTGAGAGTGAATGTCAGATGAACAGTGACAGCAAACCATGCACCACACAGCATAACTTACAGGTATCACTGCATGTATTAATTATACTCTGTGTTTTTATAATAAAGAAAACACCAAACTGAATGTCATGGTCCATAGTTCTCAGTTAGATACTGCCTCTTTACCTGCAAAGACAGATACCTGCTGCACAGATCATATTTTTACTTCAGACACTCCTACCAGTCTGATCTGTTCAGCTCTATCCCAGCTCTATTCCAGTCTAGAGTCACTAGTTCATTCTACCTAATACAGGGATAACATTTGTGAACTGCAAGCCACTTAGGTCCTTAATTTTGAATTACCTTTGTTTCTACTTTCTCCCTTTCCACTTTTCAAAAGAAAAATTCTAAGCTTGTTTCCTGCCTTTCCTATAAGTAGTCTAGTCCAGATACAGATTTGCTGTAACCATGACTGTTTGTAAGCTTCTGAGCCCCCCAAGCCTTTCTGTGTTAGAGGGAAGCTTTCTAGCTTATCAGTGGGAGTGGTAAGCACTAGGTGGCATATCTACCACAAGAGTGTGGAGGGAAACCTTCTAGCTTATTAGTGGGAGTGGTAAGCACTAGGTAGCCTATCTACCACAAGAGTGGTTTCTGGCCCAGAAATTGTAGTTTATTTTCCATTTGGTAGTTTTCCCATCTCTTTCAACTTTCTGGTTTAAAAGCCTGCGTTTGCGCTTGTTTCTCACCTTTCCTGTAACTAGTCTAGTCCAGATAAAGATTTGCTGTACCAAGGACTATTTGTAAGCTTCTGAGTCCCCCATGCCTTTCTGTGTTGGAGGGAAGCCTTCTAGCTTATTAGTGGGAGTGGTAAGCACTAGGTAGCCTATCTACCACAAGAGTGGTTTCTGGCCCAGAAATTGTAGTTTATTGGCCGTTTGGCCAGTGTTTCCATCTCTTTCAACCTTCTGGTTTAAAAGCCCACATTTAGGTTCATAGGTAGGTACTAGGCTATCTGCCTGAGGGCATTTATAAGCCTAGCCAGAGTGTGTTGGCTTTCGCCACCCCATTGATTAAATAACTGATCCTCTGTCAAGCAGAGCCAATGAAGTGATCCCAGGGGTGTATTTTCTGTTACCCATCCACTCGTCAAGGTTTCTCTTGAAGAGTGTTAGTAAGAGGCTCTACCTAATGTAGTTTGAAATTTTGTTCCAAAGCATGGGGAGTCTCTGTGACAGGAATCTATCCCTCCAGCATGTTCTATTTATTGCTGTGGCAAGGTTTAGCTCAATAGAGTGCATGGCTCACAGTGACTTGGATTTCTTTAGGGTTTGCGCTTGTTTCCCACCTTTCCTGTAACTAGTCTAGTCCAGATACAGATTTGTTGTATCCAGGACTGCTTGTAAGCTTCTGAGCCCCCCAAGCCTTTCTGTGTAGGAGGGAAGCCTTCTAGCTTATCAGTGGGAGTGGTAAGCACTAGGTCGCCTATCTACCACAAGAGTGGTTTCTGGCCCAGAAATTGTAGTTTATTGGCCGTTTGGGCAGTTTTTCCATCTCTTTCAACTTTCTGGTTTAAAAGCCCGTGTTTGCGCTTGTTTCCCACCTTTCCTGTAACTAGTCAAGTCCAGATAGAGATTTGCTGTATCCAGGACTGTTTGTAAGCTTCTGAGCCCGCCAAGCCTTTCTGTGTTGGAGGGAAGCATTCTAGCTTATTAGTGGGAGTGGTAAGCACTAGGTAGCCTATCTACCGCAAGATCCAGGAGAGACGCATTCTAGCTTATTAGTGGGAGTGGTAATCACTAGGTAGCCTATCTACCACATTATCCAGGTGCAGATTCTTAGTTTTAGCACTTGAATTTGCTTATTCGTGCTCAGCACTTGCTCAAAACTTATTGTTAGCACTAAATAAATGACAAACTACTACAGCACTCAACCTTCCTCTTTACCTAGAGGAAAACAGTTTTTGTACTTACTTTCCTCACTTGCGTAGAGAAAAACAGCTCTTATACTCACTTTCCTCACTTGGCTAGAGGAAAGTAGGTTTTATTCAGGTATGTCCAAGGGTCAGCTCCCAGTTTTCTCACCTGTCTATCTGATGAATCTGGGCATCTTGGGGCAATGTAGTAATTGCCTCATGTACACAGTCAACCCTCTGCTCCTATCACCCAACACCACAACCTATGAGAGATGCACTTATCTAGCCAAAGCGGAGGTAAATCTCTCTCCAACAAAGACTGAACTTGACAGTCAAAAGGAGAAGGTAAACACTTGCACCACACCACACTCATCACATAGTCCTACTAAACCTACACCACCAAAATCCACACATAGAAACACAAAAACATTCATGGAGGCTTTCAATAATAATCTGCTCAAGCAACAGAGGCCTCCAAAGCAGAAACGCAAGCAACCCCCCCAACACAACCCAAATGACACATAGCCCACAGACTCAGCTTGCCAATAAACCACAGCCCATAAGGTAAAACAATGTACCCAACACACTAGTCATAGGTGACTCTATAGTCAGACAAACTGATGTCCCACTCATCAGGCTAAACAAGAAGAAGGTTACTGTCAGTTGCCTGTCGGGTGCCAGGATCCATCACATAACCCACGCACTCAGGTCACTCCACAAGTACAAATATGACTCTGTCATTGTCCATGTTGGTGGGAACAACCTGAGACATACCTCCCTGGACTACATGCAAAGAGACATGGAAGAGCTCTCTGATCTTGTAGCCCAGGCAGGTATGACCCAAGCCCTGGGAAGCATCCTGCCGTCGCCCAGAATGATACCTCAGTACAAGGACAAAATGATTGACTTCAACAATTGGCTAAGCTTCTGGTGTCATTCTAAGGGGATCCAGTATCCTTCTGCCTTGGACGACATGGTCTACAGACCATGATGCCTTGCCAGAGATGGCCTGCACCTGTCACCCCTGTGATTCTGGATACTGGATAAGGCTCTTGCTGCCCCTATAGTGCCTTTTTTAGGCAAGGTTCAAATGACAAATTCACCACCGTAACAGGAACAGGCAAGCAAAAACTGAGGGTAATGCTACTCAATGCTAGAAGTCTAAATCTCAAAATGCACTCACTTGAGGCACTCCTTAAAATGGAGAACATTGATATCTGTGTAGTGACTGAGACCTGGATCAAGGCTCTAGAGAGCACCCCTGCATTACCAGACTATAACTCATACCACACTTTTCGGCCATCTAACCTGGACCAGAGCACGAAAGGCAGAGGTGTGTCCATATTCATTAAGGATATCCACACCAGGTTAGTTGCAGAATAATGCATCCAAGGTTATCCAAGTGCAACTAACTCTGGGCAAAACTGCAATCCAAATTGTAGCTTGCTACAGATCTCCCACCATGCCCCAGAATTTTCAGTCCTCTTTTTTTGATATAGTGGAAAATATTAGGGTTCAACCAAACACCCTAATAATGGGCAATTTCAACTATTCCACCATTAACTGGGAAAACTACTCATGTACCAAGTCCTTTGCTTAATGCTTTCTGGAATTCATAAATTCCAATGCTCTGGATTTACTTATCCACACACCCACCAGGGGCAACAATATCCTAGACCTAGTCATTACTAACATGAGTGACCGGTGTTCCACACCTGAAGTCAACTCCTCGTTGGTCAGATCCGACCATAAGCTAATCACCCTAGATATCCGCATTCTGCCCCCACCCACCATTAAGGAAACCACAGTAAAAAAATTTCTCCAAAGCCAACTTCATGCTTCTTAAGACAGAAGTGGTGAACTTCATGACACCCATGCAGATGGACAATACAGTTATGACTGCTGAATCCTACACAAATGCACTCTATAAGCACTTACACGAGTGCATGGAGCATGCTATCCCAAACAGAACCAAGATGCTATCCTCCAAAAAAAGGAAGCCAATCTGGTGGTCCTCTGCCATAAACAAACTCTACAACAGAAGGAAGAAACTGTTGCAAAAGAGAGTAAAATCCCATGAGTGGAGGAGCTCCCTGGTCAGCTTCAGTAAGAAGTTGAGATCTCTTATAAGATCCTCCAAAGCTAGCTATGAAAACAAAATCACCACTGATTCTAAGGGCATCCACAAAGCATTCTATAGCTGTGTCAAGAATCTCAGTGGCAACACCCAGATCTGCTCTGAGTTACAGCACAACGGCACAAAAATTACAGAACCATCTGATATTGCCAACATCCTGGCAGATAGATTCATTGCTAACTTTACCCCCCTCTCACCCCATAAAGGGCCCATATCTATACAGGAAGAATGCAGAGTCCCAGTAATCACATCTATGCAGGCAAAAGTTGCGCTCTCTAAAACCAAAAACACAGCATCCATGGGACCAGACAACATCCCAGGCTGTGTTTTACATGAACTTCAGAACAAACTGGCTCCCCACCTAAGCACTATGTTCAGTCATAGTCTCACATCAGGCTTTGTGACCACTGAATGGCGCACAGCAACAGTTATCCCACTCCACAAACGGGGAACCACCACTGATCCTGGGAACTATCACCCTATTAGCCTGACGAGCCTGGTCTGCAAGGCCATGGAACGTATCATCATGGAACTCATAAACAAAGACATTGGTAACCTCCAAACTCTGAACCCCACCCAGTTCGGGTTTGTGAAAGGCAGATCATGCCTTTTGAACCTGATCAACTTCTTTGAGGCAGTCACCAAAGCCGTAGACAAGGGTAAGGTGGTTCACACAGCCTATCTTGACCTCGCCAAGGCTTTCAACACCATCCCCCATTCTGGAATTATAGCTAAACTCACTAAACTAGGTATAAATCCCTACATCACAAGATGGGTTGCCAACTGGCTCACTGACAGAACCCACACTGTAAAAGTTGCAGGCTCCAAATCTGACTTCAAACCAGTGACAAGTGGAGTATCACAGGGTTTAGTCCGGGGACCTCTCCTGTTTGGTATCTCCTTCTCTGAAGTACAGGCTAACAAAGAAGACCTCTGGCTAATGAAGTTTGCAGATGACTGCAAACTAGGAGCCATAGTTGAGTCCCCAAATGATGTGGATATCCTACAGAAGGGCCTCACTGAGACAGATGCCTGGTGTCAGAGGCATGGCCTCAAGCTCAATGCCAAAAAGTGCATTGTCATCCCCTTTGGTAAAAACTCTGTACCCATGAACTACCACATAAACGGCAGTCTACTTAATGCCGAATGTGTGATAAGAGACCTTGGGACCCAGGTGGACAGTAGTCTCTCCTTTGATAATCACATCGCCACAGTAGTCAGGAAATTCTTCTATGTGGCACACCTCATCACAAAAGGGTTCTCATCCAGGAAAAAACAGGTCATTGTTCCCCACTACTCAGCACTCATTAGACCCATTATAGAGTACAATGCCCCTTTTGGAATGTACCTCACAAGACATTTGCAGCAGCTGGAAAGCCAACAGAAGTACCCCACAAAGAGGATTACTGGCCTCAAACAGGTGCCCTACACTGAACGTCTCAAATAACTCCACAGACTCCACGTGGGCCAGCAGAGTAATCCAGGCTGCAGAGAGCTGAATAAGCGACTTTTCTTGATACTAAGTATATTTTTTGTTGCTTTCCACATCTGAATACCTACCAACTGTATTTCTCCTGCCTTTCTGTTACATTGAAGCTGTTTTTACTGCATTTAACTTAATATTGCACTTGGAATCCTTGTTTGTTACTATTTGACTGTATTTGTAGCAAATTCTTCTGTGTAAGCTGTAGTAGCTGATTCATAGCATTTATAAGTGTTTGCTGTACCTGTTTCTGCCTGTTTTGTGAAAAAAAAAATATCTCTTGTTTTTCCTGCTTTACTAGTTTAGTCCAGTTTCAGAGTTGCTGATTCCTGGGCTTTGGTTGTAGTTCCTGTGTACTGTTTCCTTGCCTTATTTGGGGGAGGGGAAGCTACCTTGCTTTCCTGCTTTACTAGTTTAGTCCAGTTTCAGAGTTGCTGATTCCTGGGCTTTGGTTGTAGTTCCTGTGTACTGTTTCCTTGCCTTATTTGGGGAAGGGAAGCTACCTTGCTTACCAGTGGGAGTGGGAAGCATTGAGCTGCCTTTTGTCCAGTTTTGTGAGGTTTCAGCCAGTAACTAGTAGTTTATTGGTCGTTTTGGGCCAGTTTCTAGCTTTTTCCAGCCCCCTGGTATAAAACTTTCAGCTTGTACCTACTCAGCACAGACTCCACGTGGGCCAGCAGAGTAATCCAGGCTGCAGAGAGCTGAATAAGCGACTTTTCTTGATACTAAGTATATTTTTGTTGCTTTCCACATCTGAATACCTAGCAACTGTATTTCGCGTGCCTTTCTGTTACATTGAAGCTGGTTTTACTGCAATTAACTTAATATTGCACTTGGAATCCTTGTTTGTTACTATTTGACTGTATTTGTAGCAAATTCTTCTGTGTAAGCTGTAGTAGCTGATTCATAGCATTTATAAGTGTTTGCTGTACCTGTTTCTGCCTGTTTTGTGAAAAAAAAAAAGAAAAAATATCTCTTGTTTTTCCTGCTTTACTAGTTTAGTCCAGTTTCAGAGTTGCTGATTCCTGGGCTTTGGTTGTAGTTCCTGTGTACTGTTTCCTTGCCTTATTTGGGGAAGGGAAGCTACCTTGCTTTCCTGCTTTACTAGTTTAGTCCAGTTTCAGAGTTGCTGATTCCTGGGCTTTGGTTGTAGTTCCTGTGTACTATTTCCTTGCCTTATTTGGGGGAAGGGAAGCTACCTTGCTTACCAGTGGGAGTGGGAAGCATTGAGCTGCCTTTTCTCCAGTTTTGTGAGGTTTCAGCCAGTAACTAGTAGTTTATTGGTCGTTTTGGGCCAGTTTCTAGCTTTTCCAGCCCCCTGGTATAAAACTTTCAGCTTGTACCTACTCAGCACAGACTCCACGTGGGCCAGCAGAGTAATCCAGGCTGCAGAGAGCTGAATAAGTGACTTTTCTTGATACTAAGTATATTTTTTGTTGCTTTCCACATCTGAATACCTAGCAACTGTATTTCGCCTGCCTTTCTGTTACATTGAAGCTGTTTTTACTGCAATTAACTTAATATTGCACTTGGAATCCTTGTTTGTTACTATTTGACTGTATTTGTAACAAATTCTTCTGTGTAAGCTGTAGTAGCTGATTCATAGCATTTATAAGTGTTTGCTGTACCTGTTTCTGCCTGTTTTGTGAAAAAAAAGAAAAAAAAAAAATATCTCTTGTTTTTCCTGCTTTACTAGTTTAGTCCAGTTTCAGAGTTGCTGATTCCTGGGCTTTGGTTGTAGTTCCTGTGTACTGTTTCCTTGCCTTATTTGGGGAAGGAAGCTACCTTGCTTTCCTGCTTTACTAGTTTAGTCCAGTTTCAGAGTTGCTGATTCCTGGGCTTTGGTTGTAGTTCCTGTGTACTGTTTCTTTGCCTTATTTGGGGGAAGGGAGGCTACCTTGCTTACCAGAGGGAGTGGGAAGCATTGAGCTGCCTTTTGAGGTTTCAGCCAGTAACTAGTAGTTTATTGGTCGTTTTGGGCCAGTTTCTAGCTTTTCCAGCCCCTGGTATAAAACTTTCAGCTTGTACCTACTCAGCACAGACTCCACGTGGGCCAGCAGAGTAATCCAGGCTGCAGAGAGCTGAATAAGCGACTTTTCTTGATACTAAGTATATTTTTTGTTGCTTTCCACATCTGAATACCTAGCAACTGTATTTCGCCTGCCTTTCTGTTACATTGAAGCTGTTTTTACTGCATTTAACTTAATATTGCACTTGGAATCCTTGTTTGTTACTATTTGACTGTATTTGTAGCAAATTCTTCTGTGTAAGCTGTAGTAGCTGATTCATAGCATTTATAAGTGTTTGCTGTACCTGTTTCTGCCTGTTTTGTGAAAAAAAAAAAAAAAAATATCTCTTGTTTTTCCTGCTTTACTAGTTTAGTCCAGTTTCAGAGTTGCTGATTCCTGGGCTTTGGTTGTAGTTCCTGTGTACTGTTTCCTTGCCTTATTTCAGGGAAGGGAAGCTACCTTGCTTTCCTGCTTTACTAGTTTAGTCCAGTTTCAGAGTTGCTGATTCCTGGGCTTTGGTTGTAGTTCCTGTGTACTGTTTCCTTGCCTTATTTGGGGGAAGGGAAGCTACCTTGCTTACCAGTGGGAGTGGGAAGCATTGAGCTGCCTTTTGTCCAGTTTTGTGAGGTTTCAGCCAGTAACTAGTAGTTTATTGGTCGTTTTGGGCCAGTTTCTAGCTTTTTCCAGCCCCGTGGTATAAAACTTTCAGCTTGTACCTACTCAGCACAGACTCCACGTGGGCCAGCAGAGTAATCCAGGCTGCAGAGAGCTGAATAAGCGACTTTTCTTGATACTAAGTATATTTTTTGTTGCTTTCCACATCTGAATACCTACCAACTGTATTTCACCTGCCTTTCTGTTACATTCAAGCTGTTTTTACTGCATTTAACTTAATATTGCACTTGGAATCCTTGTTTGTTACTATTTGACTGTATTTGTAGCAAATTCTTCTGTGTAAGCTGTAGTAGCTGATTCATAGCATTTATAAGTGTTTGCTGTACCTGTTTCTGCCTGTTTTGTGAAAAAAAAAAAAAAAGAAAAAAAATCTCTTGTTTTTCCTGCTTTACTAGTTTAGTCCAGTTTCAGAGTTGCTGATTCCTGGGCTTTGGTTGTAGTTCCTGTGTACTGTTTCCTTGCCTTATTTGGGGAAGGAAGCTACCTTGCTTTCCTGCTTTACTAGTTTAGTCCAGTTTCAGAGTTGCTGATTCCTGGGCTTTGGTTGTAGTTCCTGTGTACTGTTTCCTTGCCTTATTTGGGGAAGGAAGCTACCTTGCTTACCAGTGGGAGTGGGAAGCATTGAGCTGCCTTTTGTCCAGTTTTGTGAGGTTTCAGCCAGTAACTAGTAGTTTATTGGTCGTTTTGGGCCAGTTTCTAGCTTTTCCAGCCCCTGGTATAAAACTTTCAGCTTGTACCTACTCAGCACAGACTCCACGTGGGCCAGCAGAGTAATCCAGGCTGCAGAGAGCTGAATAAGCGACTTTTCTTGATACTAAGTATATTTTTGTTGCTTTCCACATCTGAATACCTAGCAACTGTATTTCTCCTGCCTTTCTGTTACATTGAAGCTGTTTTTACTGCATTTAACTTAATATTGCACTTGGAATCCTTGTTTGTTACTATTTGACTGTATTTGTAGCAAATTCTTGTGTAAGCTGTAGTAGCTGATTCATAGCATTTATAAGTGTTTGCTGTACCTGTTTCTGCCTGTTTTGTGAAAAAAAAAAAGAAAAAAATATCTCTTGTTTTTCCTGCTTTACTAGTTTAGTCCAGTTTCAGAGTTGCTGATTCCTGGGCTTTGGTTGTAGTTCCTGTGTACTGTTTCCTTGCCTTATTTGGGGGAAGGGAAGCTACCTTGCTTTCCTGCTTTACTAGTTTAGTCCAGTTTCAGAGTTGCTGATTCCTGGGCTTTGGTTGTAGTTCCTGTGTACTGTTTCCTTGCCTTATTTGGGGAAGGGAGGCTACCTTGCTTACCAGTGGGAGTGGGAAGCATTGAGCTGCCTTTGTCCAGTTTTGTGAGGTTTCAGCCAGTAACTAGTAGTTTATTGGTCGTTTTGGGCCAGTTTCTAGCTTTTCCAGCCCCTGGTATAAAGCAGCCGCCTAAGCGTTAAGCGATTTAGAGCGGAGCTGCCACTGTTGCACACTAGGGCAGTGCGGTTAAGCAGGTTTAAACTATTCGGGCTACCTAAAGTCCACTCTTCAAATTTTCCCTTAAAACTACCTTCCTCGAACTATACTACTGATCAAATCAGCGTATCCTATAACTAAAAGATCAACTCTACTTGACTCCAAGTAGACTATTCTCTATCTATTAAACCTAGCACTTGCTCCTACAGTACTTATTACCTTGATACGGCACTCTTGTCATAGATAGTACCCCAAAAGGCAACCCCATTTCTCGGTCACCCACGTCCCGGAATCTTTTTAAAGTTTTTCGTCTACCCTTCTAGCATGTCGAGGGATCAGTTGCTAGTGTCCTCTCCTGCTCAGCTGGTGAACCTGGGAATATTGAGGCAATGTTTCAATTGCCTCATGTACCTGAACAACCCTTTCCTCCTCCCACAAAACACAAATACATGCGAGAGATGCAACTATCGGCCAAACTGGAGGCTGAGCTCTCTCAACATAGGACTGGCAAGACCAGTCAGGAGGAGAAGGTTACCACACACACTATAGACCCAGTCTCACATAGTACCGTTACAACCTCAAATCATACACATAAACACACAAAGACATACTCGGAGGCCCTGATCAAAAATCTACCAAAACAGCAGAGGCCACCAAAGCAGACACCCAAACAACCACCACCTCAGAACACAACACCCGCAACACATAGACCTCACAGTCAGAGTGTCAAACAGTCACAGCCCTTAAGGCCAAACACAATGCCAGACACACTAGTCATTGGTGACTCCATAGTCAGACACACTGATGTCCCGCTCACCAGACTGAGTAAGGAGAAGGTCACAGTAAGCTGCCTGTCGGGCGCTAGAATCCGCCACATAACGCAAGCACTCAGGTCTCTCAACAGCAGGTACAAATATGACTCAGTCATTGTCCACGGTGGTGTAAGCGACCTGGGGCGTACCTCCTTGGACTACATGAAAAGAGGCATTGAGGAGCTCTCTGATTATGTAGCCCAGGCAGGTATGACCCTGACCTTGAGCAGTATCCTACCTTCACCAAGAATGATGCCACAATACAGAGATAAGATGATCAGCTTTAACAATTGGCTTAAACACTGGTGTCATTCAAAGGGGATCCAGTATCTGTCTTCCTGGGATGACATGCTGGACAAGCCACGCTGCGCAAGGGGACGGCTTGCACCTGTCACCCTGGGATTCCAGATATTGGCAAAGGCTCTTGCCACCCCATAGTGCCTTTTAGGCAAGGCTCAAATTCTAAACCTACCACCTAGAACACAAAAAGGAAAAAAACTAAGGGTAATGCTGCTCAATGCCAGAAGTCTAAATCTCAAAATGCACTCGAGGCCCTTCTCAGTATGGAGAACATCGATGTCTGTGCTGTGACAGAAACCTGGTTCAAGGCTCCTGAGTGCACCCCAGCTATCAGGTTTTACCTCATATCATGCGTTCCGGCCCCAAAATCCGGACAATACCAAGAAAGGAGGGGTATCCATATTCATCAAGGACACCCACACCTCAAGACTGGTGGCACGCAACGCCGCGATGCATCGGAGACCATCCAGGTGCAATTAACCATAGGCAAGACTGCTCTGCAAATTGTAGCATGTTACAGGCCACCCTCACAAACTCAGGAAACTCACATGGCCTTCCTGAAAACACTAGAGGGATAAATGTATCACCAAACACCATCATACTAGGTGACTTCAATTACCCTAATATAGACTGGGAACACTACTCAAGCCCAAACACCTAGCCCAAAAGTTCCTGGAATTCATAAACTCAAATGCCATGGAACAACTAGTCACCATCCCACAAGAGGAGATAACATACTTGATCTCATCATCACGAACATGGGAGCACAATGTTCAACACCGGAAGTATACCCCTCACTGGTGAGATCAGATCACAAACTAATCTCGCTGGAGGTCCTCATCCCACCCCACCTGAAATAAAAAGACCACAGTAAAGAACTTCTCAAAAGCCGACTTCACACTTCTAAAGACTAGTGTGGTCTCCTTTCAGGCCCCGAGCCAGCGGAAAACAATACTCAAGCCGCTGAATCACTTACAAGCGCCTTCTACCAGCACCTGCAGGACTGCATGGATAAGGCAATCCCAAGCAAAACAAAGACTCTTTGTACCAAAGGCAAGCGTCCAGTCTGGTGGACCCCAGCCATAAACAAACTCTACAACAAAAGGAGGAAGCTACTACAAGATAGAGCAAAATCCTTAAAAGGTAAGACACCCTTGATCACTATAAGTAAAAACTAAGAGCTCTCATAAAATCATCCAAAGCAAATTTCGAGAGAAAAATAGCTAAAGACTCAAAAGACAATCATAAGGCCTTCTTTAGCTATGTTAGAAACCTAGGAGGAAACTCCCAGATATGCTCAGAACTAGTTCAAAATGATGTGAAGATTACTGATCCTACAGACATTGCCAACATACTGGCTGACAGGTTCAGTGCAAACTTCTCCCCTCCCCAAAAGGAGATATCTATACCAAATGAGTGCAGCCCCCAAACATCTCCAGCGCCCAAGTGAGAACTGCTCTCTCCAAAGCAAAAACACAGCATCCATGGGACCCGATGGTGTCCCCGGCTGTGTGCTCCACGAACTCAATGAGGAATTAAACCCACAGCTAGGACAGCTGTTTAATCAAAGTCTTACCTCTGGATACGTACCCAGGAGTGGCGCACTGCAACTGTGGTCCCACTTCACAAAGGCGGTGCCTCCACAGACCCTGGAAATTACCGGCCCATTAGCTTGACAAGCCTTATCTGCAAAGCCATGGAGAGGATCATAATGGACCTCATAAATAAAGACATAGGGAATTTGCAGACTTTGGATCCAACCCAGTTTGGCTTTGTCAAAGGCAGATCATGCCTTTTAAACTTGGTTGACTTTTGAAACAGTCACCAAAGCCATTGATGAGGAAAGGCAGTCCATACAGCCTACCTCGATCTGGCTAAGGCCTTGATACAATACCCCACTCGGGTATCATTGAAAAACTCATCAGCTTAAATGTTAACCCATACATCACAAGATGGGTTGCAAACTGGCTGAGTGACAGAACCCACAGGGTCAGAGTTGCTGGCGCCATGTCAGACTCAAAGCCTGTCACAAGTGGTGTCCCACAGGGCTCAGTCCTGGGCCCACTCTTGTTTGGCATCTACTTTTCAGTACAAGCAAACACAGGAGGGTTATGGCTGACAAAGTTTGCAGATGACTGCAAACTGGCCATAGTAGAAAACACATCTGACACAGATATCCTTCAGAAGGGTCTCACAGAAGCGGATAACTGGTGCCAGAGCCACGGCCTAAAGTTAAATGCCAAAAATGCATAGTCATACCCTTCGGGAAAAACAAGGTTACCCCTAGCTACCAAATAGGTGGCAATCCACTGAGCACAGAAGAAGTTATCAGGGACCTGGGGACCCAGGTTGATAGTAGTCTGTCATTCGACACCCATGTAGCTAAAGTAGTTAGGAAGTCCTTCTACATTGCCCACCTTATCATGAAGGGATTCTCATCTAGATCAAGGGAGGTCATAGTCTCCCTTTACTCATCACTCATCAGACCAATGATTGAGTACAATGCCCCATTCGGAATGTATCTGACCCGACACTTGCAGCAGCTGGAGAGGCCACAAAAGTTCCTCACCAAAAGGATAAAGGGTCTCAAAAATCTGTCCTATGCTGCCCGACTGAAAGAACTCCAGCTCTATTCAGTCGCACGCTTGCTCAGAGGTGACCTTTGCCTAACATACAAGGCCATGTCAAACCCAGATTTGATGAATATGCTTCACCTCAAAAATCTAGATCCATCAGAGCCACAAGGCGGGAGACTTAAACCTCGACACGGCTATTAATAGGACGTGCTGGAGGGATAGATTCATCACCCAAAGACTCCCTATGCTGTGGAACAAAATCCCGGTACATGTGAGGCAGAGCACCTCGCTGGCCTTGTTCAAGAGAAATCTTGACCAATGGATGGGAGATCGCAGATATACCCCAGGAATTACCTCAGTGTCACTGCTCGACAGAGGCACAGCAAAATAATGGGTATAGTTCCCCATACTAAAGGGGTGGCGTAAGCCACAAAACAATGGGCTAGGCTTATAAATGCCCTCGGGCAGATAGCCTAGTATGAACCTATGAACCTATGAACTCCAGCTTTACTCTGTAGCATATCGCCTACTCTGAGGAGATCTCTGCCTAACATATAAAACTACATAAAACCCAGAGCTGTTGGACATGCTACACCTAAAGAAATCCCAATCCCTCTGTGCTACATGCTCTAGGGACTTAAACCTTGTCAACACAATAAACAGGACATGCTGGAGGGATAAATTCCTGTCCCAGAGACTTCCTATACTCTGGAACAAGCTACCCATCTATGTCAAGCAAAGTTCCTCATTAGCACTCTTCAAGAAAAATCTTGATGAGTGGATGGGAAATAGGAAATACACCCCAGGGATCACTTCTGTGACTCTGCTCGATAGGGGCACAATAAAATAACATTATTGGATGGTGTAAGCCAGGGAACCTTGTTAGCTAGGCTTACTTAGGCCCTTGGGCCAATAGCCTAGTACCTACCTATGAACCTATGAAGCAATGAACATGGGTCCCTTACTACTGCTGCCAGCTGATCATCATGAATCATAGTGGGACTAGAACTAGGTCTGAATCCAGCTTTTGATATTTTGAATTGGATAATTTGAAGTTACTGCTCACAGTTTCATAAATGCTTTAGTGTTGGAACCTGAATTACTGATAATAGTAATAGCACATTTTATATGCATGATGTAACAAATATGACATGGACTAAAGTGTGAAGAACTAAAATCAGCAACATAATGAATTTTGAAACATGGTTACTTAATGATAACCATTTAAATATGTCAGACCAAGTAATCATGAAAGTAATACATTCCTTTCTAAATGGTGTAGTTCTTACTTGTATATGCTGCATACAAAATATGCTTATGTAGTCTCACATGTGGCCCCTTCCTCAATAAGTGTCATTACATGAAGGCATGGTGATGTGCAACAGAAATGCAATTCATCATGTTCCAAATGTAGTTAAAAGATTGAATGTATCAGGCTCATCCCATTGGTACTGGGTTCAGTGTGCTAGATATTAGAAGGCCATTATTTGAATAAACTAACACACTGCTTGTCATTATTTGAATAAACTAACACACTGCTTGTCATTATTTGAATAAACTAACACGCTTGTTTGTTTTTTATCTTTTTTTGATTTTTTAATCTTCTGCCTTTGTATGATGCTTGACAATGCACACTGTTTATTGGCAATGGTCACTGGTAGTGAGTTATAGTTAACTTCTGAAGAGAAAAAAAAAACTGAAAATTTTAATTTGGGATGACATCAGTAATGCAAATGAGATTAGCACCGTTGCACTTCTGTCGGCGTAGTAAGTGAAGAAAATATACCTGTCGTAACTTTCTCTGTGTCTCAATGTGTAAATGCAGTAAGTTTGGGCTAACCACAGAGATACTTCAGGGCTCAGATCCTGACTAAAGATTTAAAAAGATGTCAGGATAACTATTCTTACAGACTTTTTATTAGGAAAGTAACATGAAGTATAAATGTCAAGTTGCAGAATGAAATTTGCAACACAGCTAAGTGTAATGAATGTTAAATGTCAACTACACATTGTTGTGTGAAGTGAGTCAAGCATAACAATGGTGATATTTACTGTAAAATACACTTACATATGTATATTCTTCACAATAGTTTTTTGAAAAAAGTGTGACTCAACACAGATATCATTATTAGGTGTGTAGGACAATGTCATGTAAAGTATGTGTGACATCATCCTCACCACCATGCTTTACTGAGCTCAGCCAAATCAATGCATAGTAAGTAGACATACAACAATGAATACTGCTTTTCAAATATAACTCCAGTAACATAACAAGTGAATGTCAAACACATAGAGGCTTGTCATAATTAGATCTACACTCATGCAGTAATTGTTACACCTCAGCTTAGAAGCTAGCAATACTAGCTCTCCTGCAGTATTAACAATTAAACAGAAACTAGCAGTTTAGCCTTTGTTTGTGTCATGGGTTCAACTCCTAGATGCTATCACTCACAGTTTGTAAAATGTATACCCCACAAACACATAACGTCCCAATGTATATACTTTTATCTATCACCAACACTGATTATTACCAATATCATTGAATATGTCATATCAGTGTGTTACAAGAGTAAATGTATGATTACCATTCAACATACTACAGAACATGGGCAGAGGTAATGGTATAGCCTTTAAAAATTGAATCAGATATCAGCAGCAAAAAGCATTTGAGGATTTATTTGTGGAACATATACAAATACACTGAGAATCACACATGGCCACTTCCATATTTCACATCTGCAGTGTAGTTGAAGCAATGACACCCAATTTCTCTGCCAGGTCATTTGTGTGCTTTCTGTTGTACAAATAAAGTTGGCAAGGTTGTTCATCAATGCACAAAGATGATTACATGCAAGACTTCAAATGGACACCAATTCCCTGTCATATCTCCAGATATCCTTCAGAAGACACAGAGGGTGAAGGTGGAGGTGCTGCTAAATTTAGAGCCCAAAGGTTGTATTAAAAGGAGTCCATGATGTGTGTTTCATTCCTCATAAAGTACTACAGCTGCAGGCTTCTGCAGGATGAGCATAACAGATCTCAGTACAAGGCTGAGACTTGGAATAGCTTGGCTGAGGCTCTTACCACTGCATCTGTCATTCCATGCACTAATAGACAATGTCAGCAATATTAAAGGGACATGAAGAACAGGACCTCCTGAGCTGAAAGAAGGCAGAATTTGCAACAGTGAACTCTAGAGAGTCATGCTAGTATAGCGACACATCAACAGCCAAACAAGAACATGGATTAGCAAGACATATACTTGATTATGTTTCTTTTTTTCTGTTTTCTGTTCTGTACAGCTGATGAAGAGATAGTTAGAAATAGGGAAACATGTCAGAAACATTTGACATGCCCCAGAGAGGCACTTGGTAAGTATGGCTCCGGTAGGAACGCAACCAAAATAATAATACCTCATAGCTGTACCGTACTTTAAAAAATGACGGCTATGTCTTTGTCCTAATTCAGACTAAGTCTAACTATCAATCATGTACACATGGAGGACTTCTGCCTACACTGTATTGTTTCTTAACTTATAAATCCTATGATCTCCTTGGATTTACTACCAGGTTAGCCTACTATGTATGCAATACCCTATCATTCTTAAAAACGCTGTCTAAAATTTTCCATCTGAGTAAAAATTAAATCATTTTTTTGTGCATCTGTTTTTGTGTTTGTTTGCATCTGTGTAAAAATCCTTTTATTTGTGTTTTATTTTGTGTTTTAAACTGTAAAAATGTAACAGTTTGCTGAATGTCTTTTTGGAGCTTTTCTCCCTGGGCCTCCACTGAAAATGGACATGTATCCAGTCGCACTATCCCAGTAAACAAATGTAAAATAAAATAATAAATAAATAAACTGCAGTTAATTTTAACAGATTTGAGGGCATTGGTCCATATCAGCTTGAGACATACACACACACACACACACACACACACACACACACACACACACACACACACACACACACAAAACAGAGTAAGTGTATCGAAGCTATATATAAAGCATGCATGCCTGCTTCAGTAGCTCTTGATTATTGCATTAATCAATGTGGAAATCAGCTTATCTGTGTATGGGTTCAATTCCAAGCAGCAGCAAAAGAACAGTAATCTTTACATGTTTGTAAAGGAAAGTCTTAAAATGGAATGCATATATCATATATGCTATATTCACCTAACTTTTTTCCTAATGTGTATAATAGCACTAAGGTTGATGTATTTTATGACACATTTATGACTTCACATTCATATCTGGAAGTGCTAAAGTTTACCATATACATGTTTCAAATTTATTATATTTTGTAATATTAAAATTACATTGAATTTATAGTATTTTATGTTTTCTCTACCTCTTTTTTCTTTTTCTTTTTTTGGCAACATTCCTGCTGCAACAGAAATGACCATCAGCACAGGTAGCTAGACCAACTACTGTTGATGAGACCACCATACCTCCACAAGTGGCTGTGGCAGTACCACCACAGGCACCACAGACACCAAACACATCTGGGTCACAACCTGTCAGTGTTACCTCCACAACTCCTGCATTACCTGCTCCATCTGCATCAGGCAGCAATGCCCTGTGGCTGCTGAAGTGCTACACAATGGGAGTAGCACTTGGGAGGTGGTGATTTTGTTACCCATCAAGAACTGACAAGGCTGGCAGGGGACATTATGGAGGGGACTATGTTGCCCAAATCAGCAGAATTGATAAAAGTGCTGCATCAAATAGTAAAGCTGATGCTCTGTCCAGCACTACCCAAGGTATCTGAACAGAAGACAATGATAAGAGTTCTGAGGGTGAGAACTAGATTCTCAATGTACTAATACAGGTCAAGGATGTGCCTCCTATGTCTCACACCTCTTCCCAAATCATGGTGTCCATAAACCTTTTCTATCCATCAGCAACACTGTATACTTTGTATGTCCTGTATGACTAGGCCTGCTACTTTACCTACCCTACCTACCTGACCCTCTTATTCCTAACCACATCCCCCAACATTCCTGTCAGTAGAACAAACAAAAATGGGTGTCTGTCCCACAAAAAAACATGTCCCATGCATTGCTCTACACTTCACTTACGTGTGTTTGACACACATGATTTTCTACAACTGGCCATACAACATTATTCAGTTATCACCCATCCCTGAAGTGGTGACTACCCACATTCATTAAATCTTTCTACCTGTTTAAAACTGGATCTTAGGGCCTGGTAAAAGTGTGCTTGTCAATAATCACAAATATGTTCTATCTGTGAGAACCACTACAGCTAAGCGAATCAGTCACTCTAATTATCTCCAAACTGTCTGAAATATGAATACATCCCAGAATATACCTAAATCCTGACAGTGCTTTGTATGTCTTTCCTTAATTTATCAACAGTTTAATAGAACACTGTAGGTTTTCTAAGGCTAAAAACATTAGTGGCATGCATACTTTGGGTCACTGGTTGTAACCCCCTCCTCCTACCTACAGTACCAGATAGTCAATTAATTAATACATACTTTTTCCTTCTCTTCATTCTATGTTGGTAAACTAAATAATTTTAAGCAATTTTAGCAGTTTATTTTTATTTTATAATCGATGCAGGTCAGTAATAATACACAAGATATATACTCTTACAAACTGAAGCACAGACATCTTGCCAGTCAGTCTGGCCTGTGACTCCTCATTATTTTAAGCTAAACTATCACTCTAGACAATGACCTGTGTCAGGAAACATCTCTTACAGATTTTTTTTTTGTCTCATGCATGATTTTTGAGTGGGGTTCCACCTCAGCCCTGCCCCTCTCATCCAATCAGTGGTTGCACAAGGTTTTAACTAACCTAGGTAGTTCCCAGCACCATCTTTAAATCTTTCGATCTGTTCGCAACTCAGTCTTAGGGCTTGGTAAAAGTGTGTTTGCCCCGTAAGTGTTTAAACCACTTTAATCACAATCTGTTGCTATATTTGGGCCTTATTGTTCCTTTTCTCTTGATGGGCTGATTTAATGTCTGTTTTATACCAGTACTGCAGAGCGTGGTTTAGTTAATGGTATTACATGTAAGATACCGGCCTCTATCTTAAATGGTATACGAATGAACTGTACTGCACTGCCACCTGAATAACTTCTACCAACAATCATTTGTTAATATTATATATATATATATATATATATATATATATATATATATATATATATATATATATATATATATATATATATATATCCAAGTCAGAACAATCTATGTTTTATACAGCACACTAGCTAAACTGGAATCTACTTTGTAATTGATTTAAATGTTAGACTATTAGCGGATATTCTTTTTGTTACCATTGTAAGTAATTATTGCAGTTGTTTATTATCCAGCAATCCACAGACTTGAAAATTAACCTGTCAGTTGTTATCTATTTTGCTAACATTCTATGTATTTAATGCAGTTGCTTCTCATCTAGCCAGCCATTGAATTTTTATCCATGGTTTTAAAATACTTGGTGTGACGTGCACCCTTTTTCCTGGTGCTTGTCAGTTGTAATTGTGAATTGATGTTGTAAGCATTGATATTCTCACTTTTGTATGCACCTCTCCTTGCTACTGTTTACCTTTTCTTCACCTCCACCCTTTCCATCTTCCCTACATTAACCACAAATATGTTCTATCTGCAAGAACCACTATAGCTAAGGGAATCAGCCACTCTGAATATCTCCTAACTGCCTGAAATACGAGCACATCCCAGAATCTACTTGAAACCTCACAGTGCTTTGTACAACTTACCTTAATTTATCAATAGTAAAATAGAACACTGTTGGTTTTCTAAGGCTAAAATCATTAGTGGGATTCACACTTCACCGGGTGGCTGGTTATAACCCCCTCCCCCTTCCTAAAGTACTAGATAGTCAATTAACTAATATTTGTTTTTCTTCTCTTCCTTCTAAGCTGGTAAACTAAATCATTTTTAAGCAACTTTAGCAGTTTATTTTTATTTTATAATCAAGGCAGGTCAATAATAATATACAAGATATATATTTATACTCTTACAAACTGAAACAGAGACATCTCGCCACTTGGTCTGATCTGTGACTCCTCATTATTTTAAGCTAAATTATCACTCTAGACACTGACCTGCGTTGGGGAACATGACTTACATTTTGTTTTTCATCTTGTACTGGGTTTTTGCTCAGGGTTCATCCTGCTCCATTCACTATAGGTACGCTTGGGCTGACTCCACTCCCCTACTTTACCCCCATTCTCACCAACCCCCCTCTTTCAATACATTTATACCTACATAAACCACATGCCTTAACTAACTCACCAATCATCACTCCCCCCCACCCTTCCACATCCCTCCCACCTCAATAGTCTTTCATCCACTTTCTCCCAATCATCTCAATTTTCACAGTTCTATAACAATTACCACAACACAGCTCCCATCCCCTAACCACTCTAATCTACTTCCCCTATTATTCTTTCATCTCCTGCCACAATGGTGCTCTATCACTCATTACAGTACTATACAATTCTTGTCTACTTTCTTTATCTAGCTTATAATACCACTGACTTCCATAATTGTAAGTTCAAACACTGTCACTCCCCAATGCTCACACACACTGTCCTTTACTTCCAATAAAACCTTATAGTCACAGTCACCCTCATCTATACTACAACTAGAACTTGCTTCCCTTCCCTTTCAAACATATACACTCCCCTAACCCTCAGCTGTCCATGTACAAATGTAACTGACTAATGGACAAACTTACAAACCTAGTATTGTACTCCTTAACACATATTAAACTACTGGCAGATTTACATCCCAACCCATGCCCCAACTGTGACTTCCCTCCTAATTAACAATACCTCCCTGACTCACCTTCTACTATAACACACCAAAATCTCACTGGTGAAACTCTATTTACTTCATTACCCATTACCTCTAACTCAGATCTACTAATAACCAATCTCAACCTCAGAAGCTTTGTAAATAAAATTAGTGAATTCCATGCTACCTTGGTCAACTACTCTCCAGATGTAGCTGTCATAACAGAAACCTGGCTAAAACCCCACATCAAAGACTCAGAAATTACACCAAAAGATTACAATATTATTAAGCAAGACTGACTAAGCAAATGAGATGGTGGTGTAGCAATCATGTTTAAAGACTCTCTTAAAGTAGAAATACTAAATTGCACTTCCCCAGTCATTCCCACTGCTGAAATGCTAATCATACGCCTGCAAATTAATCCTCACAAAGCCATTAATATTATAGCAGCCTATCTGCCCCCTGGTAACAACCTTCACAGCATTGAACCCCTCCTCTTTTGGTCTGCTTCCTCTTTCAGGCAAGAAACTATCATCTTAGGTGACATTAATCTTGACTGTCTCTCCTGCCCCTCTGACTGTCCTATCAACTTTATTAACCTATACAATTTTACCCAAACTATTAGCTGTCCCACTCGCACTGACAAACATTCCAAAAAACAGTCTCTACTCGATCGGATATTAACCAACAATGCAAACCTGGGGTACCTACCAGTCACAATAAGTGATCATGCCCCAACATTTCTAGTAAGGAAAATAATTCAAACCCAAACTTACATACCCTTCAAATATACATGTAGCAAGAAAATTTTCTCACCTGATATATTTAATCTACTATTTCAACATTGTGACTGGTCTCCATTAAAATCCTACAACTAGACCTTGCAGTGGAATAAATTCCTTGACAACTTAAATAACCTTGCGTCCGCCAGGAAAATATGCTCCAAATCCAAACAATTACCATGGCTATATAATGACACTAAATTTCTATTTAAACAAAGGGATAGAGCCTGATCACTACATCATACCACTAAAGATAAAACTGATTTCTCCTTATATCAACAATTAAGAAACCAGATTAAGAAAAAAAATCACCAGCGATAAAAAAAAAAATTACTTTCAAACCTGCCAGCAAAAACAACTGTACAACTCACAAAAGTTCTGGCAAAATATTAACTGCCTCCTTAATCCTGGAAAAATGTTCACCCCTGTCCCCTCCACTTCTAATACTCCTGAGCCCTTAGCCTCACAGTTCAACTCTCACTTTACCAACTCAATCATCTTCCTCCTAGACAGCATACAAAACCTACCACTGACAGTCTGCTCCCCTACCTTTAAGGACACCAACTCTTTCTCCTTTAAACCCATTCAAACTACTTACATAAAAAACTACTAAGTAAACTAAAACCTTGCTGCCGACCAACTACCCAATGAATTCCTAAAAATATCTGCGCCTTCCATTGCCTACCCCATATCCATCCTAATCAATCACTCTATCTCTGAACAGTATGTAGCTCACCTCCAGAAAATTTTTCACATCATTTCCCTTCACAAGGGCAGCCACTCTAGAGATATCTCAAACTACTGACCAATTGCCACTCTCTCTCCTATAGCCGAAATCATAGAAAAATGTTTACACCAACAGCTTCTGAATCGCCTCACCACTAAGAACTTACTATCCAGTTCACAGCACGGCTTCAAACCTAAATATAGTACAAATGGAGCACTAATAACCTTTACTGATATTATTCCTTACCTTAGAAATGAAGAACAACTTGTCTCAGCAATTTTCCTGGATATGCTAAAAGCCTTTGACACCGTATCCCACCAACTGCTACTTAACAAACTTGCATCATGCAGTCTCAATTCATTATCTCTAACATTGTTTCTCAGCTATCTGTCAAACTGTCAACAGACTACAAAATGGGAGATCAAACTCCCCCTACTACTACCAGTATCCACTGGTGTACCCCAAGGATCCATCCTTGGTCCCCTCCTCATTGTCATATTTACCAACAACCTAAATTCCACCACCCAACTTGCCCCTGTCATCCAATATGCAGACGATTCCACTCTTATCTGCTCAGCCATCTCCCCCAAAGAATTTAACACAAAATGCAAAAATCTTTCCAGAACATTAAACATTACCTCTCCAACCATCAACTCACCCTAAACCCAAACAAGACTAAGTTAATGTTCTTCTCAAACAAATCAGGCAAGCTCATCTCAATTTACTCCTCTAATGGAACACAAATTGAACCTACTAATCAGACCAAGCTCCTAGGACTTACAATAGATGACAGACTAAAATTTGATAAACGTATCTCGCTAACAATCAAAAAAGTCCATACCAAACTTGGCACTCTCTATAGGGCTAAACCATACTTTACTGATCAAATTAGATTAGCCACAGCTAGATCTCACTATCTACCCTCCTCTACTGCTCAGATATTTTCACCAACCTTAATAATCTATAGTCCTGCTATAAGAAAATAGCTAGGTTTGTAGCCAATCATCCCCACAAAACTCATCACTGCTCCACTCTTCAGCAACTCAGCTGGCTGGAACTTCCCAACTTGTTAAATGTAAACCAACTTACCTTTGCCCGCAAAGTCATATACAACCCCAGTAGCTGCCCTACACTTTCAGGCCTGGCACAACCTAACTTTAACTGTGGATCCTTTAGGTTTTCCAACAGACTAATGCTACAAGTTACCCAGTCACACAACTATCATGGTGACTCCCTCTATTCCAATAAAATAGCTAAGGACTAGAATGCTCTTCCTCAGCACGTCCAAAGCAATCCCAACATTTCTTCATTTAAAAAAAAACCTAAAAGACTATCTCAATGGCAACTGGCTTTGCTCCTGTATTTCACTTAGCTAATTTCTTTCTCCTGTTTCTTCACAACTCTCTTCTCATGCACTTCTCTTCAGCACCTTTAAGCAGCAAGTGCTTATATCCCATGTTCTGATCGGATTTAAGTTGTCTGATAGATTTTTTTATTATTCCAGTTATCAATGTTTCTGTAATATGTTATACTATATATGTTTCACAACTATTTGCTTCTTAGTAATTTTGTTAACTGAATCGTGGTTAATACTTGTGTCATTGCTACTTGTTTTCCTAACTAATTTTTACTGTACTGGAGCTTTTCTCTACAGGTCTCCCCTGAAAATGGGCTACTTGCCCAGTTAACAAATGTAAATAAATGAATAAATAAATAAATAAGTATACAGTTATCTTCTGATGAAGTGGATAGCTTTGGTGCTCTCCCAACACCATGCTCCACTTTCTTTTATCCTTTACCATGTTTTATGTCCTCTACTTACCTCTTGTTTTTACCGCTGCCCTTTCACGCATATGATCTGCTCAAAAAATAGAATCGCACACAACACAAATGGCCAGAGATGGTCCATATGAAATCCTTTAATTTTCATCCTTTGTATTTGTGAGATGGTTGTCAACGTGCACCAATGGTAAATACTGGTAAATAGCATGGCATGTACAATGGCTAAAATTGAATATTTTATTTCCATCTGTATTAACACTGTTATCATCCCACCAATATACTTCATCCACTCCGCTATCGAAATACAGACTGATAGTAGTAGTTATTCTTACATGCCTATTAAGCTGCCTAGGTATGTAGAATGCTTTTGCATAATGTGAAGGGTTTGAATGCAGAAGTATGTCAAACATTATACAATGCTTTTTCATATTAATATTTATGTGTGAAACTGTTATTTACATATGTTATTAACCCACCAATATCCCGTTTATGTCTTGAACATGTTTAATCACTATCCTACCCTGCTTGTTCCCTATTGGAAACGCTTCATGTACACAGCATGGCAGAATGATTATGATGAAAAACTTAAGATTAACACACCAAAAGGATGACCAGAAATGGCCCATAAACAGAAATCTTTCTATGTCTCTCCCTCCATGTCTTCATTTCTCTATCCCACCCATTGTGTTTCATCCATCTTTGTCCTCTGCATTTGCATGATGGCTGGCATCAAGAAGCAATGGTAACTGATGGTGATTGACAGTTCACGTCTTATGGCAAAAATTGCTCTGCTGTCTCTCACACTAACCTTAGCCTTGCTGCAGTATGGAAAGACAGACTGGCAGCACTATGAAGAGAGAGTTATTACCATATGTTGTACAGGCTGTAGAGTTGAATGTGCACCATATGTTATTTTCTTTTGTCATTACTGCTATGAAACATGCTGCATAATTACTCCCTTGTAGATTCATTTAAGGACATGAGCATAAGGGTAGATCCAGCTTTGAGTTTTTCTTGTCATATCAACCAGTTGGTTAATGATAGTTATAGTACTATAGGTTTTATAAAAATATTTATAGCATCTAGGTGATGAGAAATCATGAAGACATTGTTTGTTAGTTACATTAGACCCAAACTTGAATATGAATAACATTATGGAAACCTTATAAAAAATAAGCATGAGTATACTGGAACTGGAAGTATACTGTCTTATGAAAGACAAAGCTATCTGAACTTGAACAGTGTCTCATAGATATTTTAGAGGAGATCTTACTCAAGTATATAGTGCATTTAGAGACACCTACCTCTGAGAATGTTTGGGGTTATCAAAAAGTACTAGAGAATCATCAGACAACCGATGTAGAAGATGCTATAGGAATGAGAAGTGTACTAATGGCTATCTGACAGAGCAGCTGATGCATGGAACAGACTACAATTAAAGCAAGCACTAGTTTAGATATTTTAAGAACAGCCTGGCCACTTACTATGGGAGCAACTGTTTCAGTATATTGGCAGGCTAGAAGGGCATAAATGCTCATGCTTGAAATACTTGTATGTATGTATTAAAGCCTTTCTTAGTTCACTCCTTGAAGTTTGTTCTTTCTGACATCTGTACATTGCTATCCCCTCTTTCCAGCATAGCTAATACACAATTCTGTAGAGAGTGAAGCATAATAGTCATGAGTTTGAATCTGATTAAGGGATGTCTGTCAAACAATTATGACAGAGTGGCTTAACTCAAGTAATGGTGATATGGCACAATAACAGAGGCACATTTCTATTGTTCTCAGACCCCATGTAAGGGGAAATATAAACACTCCAAAAGCATATGGTTGTAATCCCTTCAAGTGTGTTGATCATGATACTGCAGCTATGCTTCATTCTGTGGTGTCAGTGGTTGATATAACTCTCTCTCTGAGGTCTGACTTCAGCATGTGTTCAAGTCTGGTAAGATGCAAATGCTGAGGATGTCAGACAATGCTTGTGGGCATTATTTAATTCCTGGGAACTATTGATCTGTATCCCATGACGTAATGCAAACATTTGTTGGCACTATAAAGATCTGAAGACAGCTATAGCCTATTTATCTGTTCTTGGTATGTGCCATGCTGCAAATTTTTCACAAAGTATGAGTGAACCTGTGTTACAAAACTATCTTGTTGTTTTCTGTTGCCTAACTGATGCTATTACAATCATTGCCATACCTCTCAACTGTCCAGATTTTCGCAGAATCTCCAGATTTTTGCCTCATATTTTTGGTCTCTTCCTCATAGAATTTGTAGTTTTTTGGCAAATCACTGAGGTCTGACGTCACTGAATAATGGCATACATTTGAGTTTCAGACATAATAGTCATCAGAAAATGCATACTAAGAAATATCATCTTAATCTATCAATTTTCTAAGTTTAGCAGAATAAACTATCAGCTCTCCTACCTAATACCATTGGAGTTTCCCAGGGCTCTATATTGGGACCCCTTCTATTCTCTATTTTTATTAACGACCTCTACACTGACATCCCTGATGCAACATGTATTCAATATGTAGATGACTCCACTCTGTTATGCTCAGCTTCCTCCCAGTCAGATCTGTGGGCATTATCCCAGAATACTTTTAAGACAGTGGAAACTTGGCTAGCTGTCTGTCATCTAATCCTAAACCCTAGTAAAACAAAGCTGCTACTCCCCCCCCACTAGTGGAAACAATGCTTTATCCTTCTCCATAAATTCTAATAATGGTACCACAATCTCCCCTGACTCCTGTACAAAACTCCTAGGTGTCAACATTGCTAATAACCTTAAATACAACATGCATGTCAATAATACTATTAAATTCATCAATAAAAAAATTGGGTCGCTTTACAAAATCAAACCTTTCCTAACCCCAACTGCCGAAACTGCCATTGTCCATTCTTACTTAATCTCAACTCTGCTTTATGCTTCCCCTTTACTTACCAACCTAAATAAAATGGAACTCAATAAACTATCTAGTTGCTATTATCACATTGCCAGATTTGCAACTGGCATGCTCTATAGGACACATCACTGTCATCATCATCTTTCGGCTGTTCCCATTAGGAGTCGCCTCAGTGGATCATCTGTTTCCATTTCTTTCTGTCCTCTGCATCTTGCTCTCTCACACCAACCACCTGCATATCCTCTCTCACCACATCCATAAACCTTATCTTAGGCCTTCCTCTTTTCCAGTTACCTGGTAGCTTCATCCTTAGCATCCTTTTCCCAATATGCTCAGCATCCCTCCTCAGCACATGTCCAAACCAACATAATCTTGCCTCTCTGGCTTTGTCTCCAAACCTTCCAACCTGGGCTGACCCTCTAATATACTTATTCCTAATCCTGTCCACCCTTGCCACACCCAGTGCAAATCTTAACATCTTTAACTCTGCCACATCCAGCTCTAACTCCAGCCTTTTTGTCAATGCCACTGTCTCCAACCCATATAACATAGCTGGTTTGACTACCCTCTTGTAGACCTTTCCTTTCACTCTTACTGGTACTTGTCTGTCACAAATCACTCCTAACACTCTTCTCCACCCACTCCATCCTGCCTCTACTCTCTTCTTCACCTCTCTTCCACACTCACCATTACTCTGATCATTGATCTCAAGTATTTAAACTCATCCACCTTCGCCACCTCTACTCCTTGCATCCTCACCATTCCTCTATCCTCCCTCTCATTCACACACATATATTCTGTCTTAGTCCTGCTGACCTTCATTCCTCTTTTCTCTAGAGGATATCTCCATCTTTCAAGGGTCTCCTCCACCTGTTCCCTACTCTCACTACAGATCACAATGTCATCTGCAAACATCATGGTCCACAGGGACTCCTGTCTGATCACGTCTGTCAACCTGTCCATCACCATTGCAAATAAGAAACTCCACTGTAATAACCTAAAATCTCTTGGATGGTTAGAACTGCCTTGCCTAATTCAATATAACCATCTTATAGTGGCATATAACGTACTGAACCAACCTGAAAATACACCTGCACGCAAAAACATTATATAGCCCTATAGCAACCTCAGAGCACTGCGTTCTTCTAATAGACACCTTGTCCAAACTGTCAAAACCAACAATTCAGTGGGTACCTCTCTGTTTACAACTCTGTTGGTAAAATTTGGAATAACCTGCCTGCAAACATTACCCTAGTATCCACCCTAAGTCAAGTCAAGAAAAGCCTAAAACAATATTTTAAGTCACACTGGCTATATCCTTGCTCTAAGCCTGACTAGCACTTGCACTATTATTGCAAGGTAACATTTTCATGGCTACCCTACTGGATTGCAATTTCTAAGATTTTTACCTTATCTAACCTTTTTTTTTAAATTGTACAACTTTCTTACTCCTATAGACTGTTGACAGTTACTAACATGTTTTAAGTTTTATGTAATGTATTTCTGTTTGTACCTTGGAGCTTTTCTCCCCGGGCTTCCGCTGAAAATGGACATGTATCCAGTCAGACTATCACGGTCAACAAATGTAAAATAAATAAATAGATAGTAAATAAGAGCAACATTTATAATATATCCTTATTTTTACACCTTTACCCCCATTACTTTAGGCTTTTTCCAGATTTCTCGAGCACTGAGGTTTAGAGGTATGTTCATTGCTGTACTTCCGTATGAGCATGCCCAGTATAATGATGTAGTAGATGCCTGCTGTTTAGCACAACGCAGATTGAGTAATCAATGCTACCAGAAAGTTCTTGTCATTTGGTCTTCTTTGTCTGTAAGTAATAGAATTCGCCTCTGCAAAACTGGCTTTGCTAACGTCCATGGAATGGAATTATTGACCTGTGTGGTGAGGATACTAGCATTTATTACAGGCCAATGTGCAGTTGCTGTATTTGAAATGATGATGTTCAACAGTTCACTTAATAACACATGTTAATATTTAACCTGGTTGTAATTTATTGTAGTTTACTGTCATATAGGTATTACTAAAGTGCAGGGAAAATGTGATGTACAACTTGATCCTATACTGCATTCATATGAGAAGTTTGATAGATTTTTGTATTCCAATGTGCAGGGTGTGGCAGTTGCAGCAAGAATGACACGTAATATAACTGATTACACTGACACAAATTCTTTATACTCATACAGTTTTAAAATGACAGTTGACACATTTTCTCTGTAGCTTATATCATTATACAATACTGGTGGTCATACCTCTCAAATGTACAGATTTTCACAGAATCTCCAGATTTTTGCCTCATATTCATACCTCTCAACTGTACAGATTTTTACAAAATGTCCAGATTTTAGTTTTGGTCTGTTTCTCACAAAATTGTGGTTTTCTAGCAAATCACTGGCAAATCATTGAGGACTGTAGTCAGACAATAATGGCAGACATTTGAGTTATATACTTCATACCTCTCAGAAAATTCATACTACTGCAAAACATGTTATTCTATTAACTTTCTAAGTTTGTAAGTGCAATATTTAAGTAGTGTCCTTATTCTGAGGCATTTGTCCCCCCATTATATATGGGTTTGTCCAGATTTCTTGCTCTTAGAGGTTGAGAGGTATGTTTCTAGCCCATTTTTCATAAAATTGTGATTTTCTGGCAAATTAGTGGCAAATCATTAAAGACTGAATTTAGAAAATAATGACAGACATTTGAGTTTCACATTTTCTACCCCTTAGAAATTTCATGCTAATGCAAAACCTGGTATATCAACTTTCTAAATTTGTAAGAGCAATATTTACAAATTGTTCCTATATTTAGTCTTTTGTCCTACTTTCAGTTATGGCTTTGTCCAGATTTATTGTTCTAAGAGGTTGGGAGGTATGCTGCTGGCATTTAAGTTGTTTGGCCTAATTATGGATATCTATCAATTTGTGTTTTTTTCACATATTCATACATGATATACATAAAGACATGCATGAATGGGCGTGCCTTCACTGAAGGTTGGGTGTCAGGCTGGCAACTCGGCACCATAAAAAATCTACTGCCAATCATTAGTGGACCAAAGTTCCACTGTGGTGACCCCTAACCGGGAAAAGCTGAAAAAGACAAACAAACATGATATACATAGTGATTTACTGACATTCCTGTGCACACAATGTAGTTGTCAAGGGAGTGACTACACATGAATTTTGCCTTAATTTATGTGCGTGTTTGTATATGTCACATGACCATGTCCCTCAGTTTGCAACTACATATACCTCAATTCTGTTACAGTTCACTGTAAGTATGGATATCGGCACACTATTCTGTCAATATGCTGGTCAACGTGACAGTTCTTTATATGTGCCATGTCCTTCTGTATTGATGTACATACATACACAGTATGTTTGATCAGTCACACTTTCTCCATTCACAACATGCAAGTTGCTGCCCTAAATATTTATTTCCTGAATTAATGCTATTATTGGAATGATTTTATAGGTGTGCGTGATTCTTCTCAGTATTTCCACATTGTCACAGTTGCACATTGCCATAACAACTTCATTATTGTTTCCTCCATGCATATAAGTCAATGAAAGAGCTGCAATTCTTTAACCTGTATGTATGTCCTAATGTCAGTCAAGGGCATGCAAATTATGTCTTTTGCTTACTTTCACAGTATACATGACAATGACAGTGTAGTTCCATACATCTGAACCACAGTTGTAGCTTGGCATACTCAGTGCACTCCAGTAAGTGCATATCTTTCTGAACATCTGAAAAAATGTATAGTGGAATCAGTAAGGGAGTAGATTTGTTTTTTTATAACTGTCTGAACAGTACCTCACTGGACTATATGAAGAGACATGAGTGAGCTCTCAGTTTATGTGTCTCAAGAAGGTATGTCCCTAGTCATAAGCAGCATTCTACCTTCACCCAAGATGATTCCTTAATATAAACAAAAAAATGATTGATTTCAACAATTGGCTTAGCTTCTAGTGTCAGTCCAGGAGGATCCAGTATATGTCAGCCTGGGAAGATATGGTTGACAGATGACAGACCATGCTGCTTTGCCAGAGATGGTCTTCACCTGTAGCATACTGGCTTTTGATTATTGGCAAAGGCACTTGCCTCCCCCATAGTGCCTTTTTAGGCGCTATCATGACAACAAAATTCCCAACATAAAAAAATCCACTAGAGACAAACTCAAGGATATGCTGCTTAATGCTAGGAATCTGAATCAGAAACTGCACTCACTTGAAGCACTCCTTACCTTGGAAGAAGCAGAGGGCTGTACAGTCATAGAGACATGGTTCAAGACCGCAGAGAGCATGCCAGTCATGCAAAGCTACTATGCCTTCCACATGTTAAGACCTCAAAACGAGCATGAAAGAACCGAAGGTGGAGGTGTATCCATCTTCATTACAAACAATTTTACGTCAAGACTGGCCAAACAGTGCAACTCCCTAGACCACATCCAATTAACTGTAGGCAAAATCCCCCTTCCATATCATTGTTACCTATAGGTCTCCCACTATGAACCACAAGAACCACTCTGCATACCTGGACCTCCTTGAGTCCTCACTATACAGCCAAACGCCTTGGTCATGGGTGATTTCAACTATTCTTCCATCGAATGGGGGTTATACATGAGCACAAACACACTTACCCTAACATTTCTAGACTTTGTCAATACAAATGCTCTGGAACGGATAGAATGCGCCCCCACAAGGGGCTTGAATGTCCTAGACTTGGTACTCACCAACATAGGGGGTCTCTGCGCTACCCATTGTATTTTTCCCTCTCTTGTAAGGTCTGATCATAAATTAGTCTTGTTCAAAGTAACGATCATACATTACCCCACCCCAAGAGCAAAAAGGATGAAAAATTTCTCCAAAGTAAACTATAGCTTCCTAAGCGATAGCATAAATAATTTCAACCCCCCCCTGCTACCACTTTGAAGAATGACTCCTATACAGGGATGCACAGAAATGCCCTGTGTAAACACCTACACAAATGTATAGACTCAGCTGTACCTGAACAAATCAAAACAAGGTCCTCACAAAAACAAATGGTGGACATCAAGCAGAAATAGGTTATACAACAAGAGGAAGAAACTAATGTCCAAGAACAAGAAGGAACTGACTCAGCATTAGAAGAACACCCTCCACAGCTTGAACAAGCAAATTAGATATCTTGTAAAGTCAGCTAAAGCCAATTAAGAAGCTAAACTACCACCCCTAGCTAAGGATAATCACAAGGCAGTCTTTTAGCTACATCAGAAATCTAAAAGGGAAGGCCCAGCTTTGTGCCAAACTAGTAGTGGATGGTACCACTCATACTGACTTTGTGGACATCGCCAACCTGCTAGCAGACAGATTTGGTGCAGACTTCACCCCCCTGTCCCCAACAGACATACCCCAAAGCATACCTGTCACCAGTCCTCTACCTACTATCTCCAAAGAGCAGGAGAAAGCAAAACTAACCAATACAAAAAGAGCAGCACTAAAGATATTTGAAGAGAAACAGGCAAAGTAATCTGGATACGGAAAACTTTACAATACAAAAAATAAAAAGACTAAGAGGAAAAGTAGAAAAAGGAATTAGTAATGGGGAAGTCAAAGAAATAGAAATTTAGGTTATGGAGCAGCTGCAAAGAGAAGGATTCAGTGTAGAAAATTGAATGCAGAAAGCACCACAATAGGAAAGAGCAATAGATATCCAAATTAAGGGAAACCAGTGGAACAGGAAGTAATTGGTCAGGTGCCATATCAAGATATTTTGGAGCCTTTCACAGGAAACCAGTATAAACATTCACTTGAAGCTAGACAGCAAGGAAAGGAACAGGAAACTGTGGAAACTCTGATGCAGTCAATGTTGGGGAGTGATAGGCCAGTGAGTTTCCATATGACAGAGCAACAGATGACACAAGATAAAATTGAAGAGAATGTGCCACAGGAAGATGCTATAGAACTTTCTAAAGAATTCCAGCAGGAAACAGAAAACAAGGGATATGCCCTTAGTTTGGAAGAAAATGAGCTAAGAGAAGAGTTGCTTGATTTAATGGACATGGATAGATATATGAAGATCAATGAGAGAAATAGACTGCAGAAGGTCACTAAAACCCAAAAAGTAAGAAATCTGATAAAAAAAATGGATGGAGTAATTAGGACTGCCCATAGAGATCCATGTGATATAACAGAAGTAAACAGGATATACTACTGTGCTACTAAATTAATAACTGATAAAGTTATACCACAAGATCACAGGGTAGTGAGGGAAAGGAAGGGGAGAAATTGAATATCATCATGGAAGTATCGGATAGAGAAAACTATTAAGCAATTAAGACAAGAAGTGTCATTGTTATAAGATTACAGAAGAGGGAATAAATCAACAAAAATACTAAGAAAGATAGATGTGATTAAAGCAATGTACAGCATTAGAGCAGACCAGGATCTATTTTATTTATTTATTTTACATTTGTTGACCGGGCTAGTCTAGCTGGATACATATCCATTTTCAGTAGAGGCCCGGGGAGAAAAGCTCCAAACAAAAAGAAAAAACACAATACATTTACATGTGAAAAGTAAGTAGCATAACATAGAGACAAATAGATAAAGAAAACAATGCACTTACATATTGGTTAAATAACATCACAGAATTGTCTAGATAATCTTGAACATAGATTCATGCACTATTACAAATAACAAACTAAAAATTTCAGCACAGGTGGAAAAACTTAGAAGATACACAGATAAATATAAGGGAAAAGTACAAAATAAGCAATTTATTGATGACTCCAAAACATTTTTATAGAGAATTAGGAAATAAGGTAAAAGGAATTGAAAGACTTCCAAAAAAGAGGAAGTAGATACATTTTGGAGAAGTATCTATGAAGATCCTGTGGAACATAGCAAGGATGCTAAATGGATAGAAGAAGTAAAAGAAAGAATAAGAAGTTTAAAGGTAGAGGATATGAAATGGAATGAAGTAACAGCCAGAGAGATTGAAACAAAGTTAAGAAAAGCCTCTAACTGGAAAACCCTGGGCCCAGATGCAGTACCTAATGTTTGGTTAAAAGTATTAACATCTTTGCACAAGGATTTAGCCATGAGTAAGAACTATTTATATGTGCACCCCAAACAGACACCACACTGGCTAATAACAGGCAAAACAATGCTCTTACTGGAGAGTGAACCTGCAAGCTACTCTAAAAGTTATAGACCAATAAATTGCCTTCTAACAACATATAAACTATACATGGGAATTTACACTGACAGAGTTTGTAGTCATTTAGAAGAAAACTTAATTATGGCAGTAAAACAAAAGGGCAATTAAAGAAAGTCATATGGAACAAAGGATCATTTGTTGTTAAATAAAGTCATAGTGGAGAAATGTAAGAAGGGGAAGAATCTAAGTATGGCATGGATTGACTACAAAAAAGCATTTGATAGTATCCCACATTCATGGATAAAAGAGTGCTTAAAAATATATAAGATACACCCTGCACTGGTTGACTACATTACAGTAACCATTAAACAATGGCAGACTGCTTTGCAATTAAGCCATGATAAAGGACAGATTATTATCCTAGGGATGAAAATTCAAAGGGGGATATTCCAGGGTGAATCTCTGTCAGTGTTGCTATTCTGCCTTGACATTACTCCATTAAGCTGTTTACTTAACAGCTTAGGCCATGGCTACAATTTAGCTCCTAGAAAACAACAAAGTCTAATGGCTTATCTTCTCTTTGCCGATGATTTAAAACTGTATAGCTCATCAGATAAGGAACTGAAAGCAGAGCTGCAGGTTGCCAAAAAAGTTTTCAGATGATATTAGAATGTCATTTGGCCTTGCTAAGTGTGCAAAAGCAATCTTTAAAGCAGGAAAACATCCATTTGGGACAAGAATGTGATATAAATGAACTTGAGAAAGAGGGAGTGTATAACTACTTGGGAACTGATGAAGGATCAGCAATAAAATATGAACAAATGCGAATAAAGCTCAGTAAGGAATACTTTAGAAGAATGAAAGAATATCCACAGAATACGCAATAATTCTCCGGTTCCACCAATAAGTGCTCACGACTGCCAAAATATGGTAAATCCAAGATTTAATGGTCAAAGTACAAATAAAAATGAACTGATACGAAAAAACACTATAAGCACATACAGACAGAGCGAACTGTTTGACAAAGTTAAGCGCTTTCAACCAAATCAGCTGGTCTTCATCAGAACTAAAGCGTATAACTGTTACGCTGTTTAAATAACTTCAATGGCGCCAAAAACAATTTACCTTTCCTTAAAGTTGTATTCACTCTTTGTTGACAAAAAATATTTGCATCCCTTACAATGCCATCAAATTTCGCTCATAACATTTTTTTATCTTTCTTGTACATATTATAAACAAATAATGCATTTAATAAAATTATACTATAATGGATAACTATATTAATTCAAATAATATAATATAATATAATCTACTACTGTGACTATGAATTGTCTATTCTATCACCCGATAAGGCTATACATAATTCATAAATATTAATACTTATTAAATCATCATTACTGAACGTTGTTAGTAAAGGAAATATGTGTACACGTGTATGCATATGTAAAAAAACACATCATAATTGCTCAACTTACTAAAATATCAAAATATCACTAATAAATATACTTAAAATCTGTGTAAAATCTATATAAAAACTGTATAAAAATACTGATTCAATATAACTCTGTGTATGCTCCTATCTTCTCATCTGCTGATATGTCAAATAAATAAATATATATACAACTATTATTTAGGTACAAAAATTATATACAAATAAATATATGTTTTCGAATAAATATATATTATCAAATTATTATATGTTTTTATATTAAAAATATATATTTTTTTCCTTCCTCCTATGTAATACTACTTTCATAACTAATTACTTTTTCTATGATTATAATAATGATTTAATTGAAATACATTCATTTAAACCTGGTGGGGAGGTGGCATCCAACCATATTTGCCACCATGTCTTTTTATATGCCAATAAACTCTTATAGTCACCACCTCTTGGATCTAATTCTATAATTTCAAGAATACTAAACTTGAATTGATGTTCTTCTCCTTTACTTAACTTTTTCAAATAGTTCACTTTGTCTGTATGTGCTTATACTATTTTGTCGTATCAGTTCATTTTTATTTGTACTTTGACTATTAAATCATGGATTTACCATATTTTTGGCAGTCGTGAGCACTTATTGGTGGAACCGGAGAATTATTGTGAATACTTTAGAAGACTTAAATTAATCCTGAGAACAGCATTGAGACCTAGGAACAAGATCCAAGCTATACATCATTTTGCTCTTCCTGCCCTAGTGTACAGTTTTGGTGTGAATGACTGGCCCCAAAAAGTATTGGATAGATTAGATATTAAAACAAGAAGGATGCTTCATGCTCACCAAATGATTTATAAAAATCAATGTATACCAGGATTATATATTCCCTGTTCTGAAGGAAGGATGGGCCTTCTTGAAATTGACTACATGCATAGATCTGAAATTGTGGGAATCTACACCTATCTACTGACCTCACAAGATCCAAATGTAGTGAAAGTTTTGAAACATGAGAAGACTAAATCTAAGATGACTTCTGTGCTTAATTTAGCAGAAGCATATCAACGTCAAGCAGGAATGGAAATCAAACCAGAAGTAGATAAAAACCAGGAAGCAACTGAATGTGCCAAAAAACAAAAGGAAGAATATAAGGTGAGGAACCAGATGAGAAGGCAAGAAATGTGGAAAAAACATAAATATAGTTGCAAGTATAGAAAACTTCTGGAAGAGCCTCATGTTGATCAGGAATTAAAGCAGGAATGGTTAAGGAGAGGTGAATTCAAACCAAGAAATGAAAGGTTAATACTGGCAGCCCAAGATAGTGGGTTACATACACGCTGGTTTACAAAGTCCATTGAACATGTGGAACAAACAGAGAAATGTAGGTTTTATAAAACCAAATTGGAAACAGTCACACACCTTGTTACTGGTTGAAACACACTAATGGCAGAAGGACTGTAGACTGAAAGGAATAATAATGTGGCAAGCCTGTTGTACTGGGGATTGTGCAGACATTAGGGTATGAAAGTGGCTGAAAAACACTGGAAACATGAACCACAAAGCATCATAGAAAATGATGAAGTTTATATCACATGCGATCACCCATTACCAACAGTTCAAAAGATAGATGCTAGAAAACCAGATATAGTGGTCCAAGAAAAGAAGACAAAAGTAGCATTGATCATTGAAATCACCACATCCAGTGACTATAGTGTCTTGGATGTGGAGAGACATAAAGCCATAAAATACCAGAATCTGCAGGCAGAAATGAGAGCAATGTGGAGGAAAGACACCCAGATAGTTCCAATAGTAGTAGGAGCAACAGGTCTTATAAAAAAAAATCTGCAATCATATTTAGATATGTTACCAATCCATGTAACCTTGTACGAATTGCAGAAGGAGTCATTACTGGGCACATTGCGGGTGCTGCAAAAAGCACTTTTGGCTGACATCAAAGATTGAAACAATACTAATTTCATGAACTTTAATCATACTTTGTCTTAGGAATGGGGTCCATTCCCGTCATGGTATTAGAAACCCAAAAGATTTGGAGAAATTAGAAAAGGCAGAGACCTTATCAACAAAGACATAGGTGACCTTCAAACTCTTAACTTGACCCAAGTTGGCTTTATTAAGGGTAAATCAGGCTTATTTAACCTGGTGGACTTCTTCGAGAATGTCACCAGAACCCTGGATGAAGACAAAGCAGTACATAGGTTCATAGGTTCATACTAGGCTATCTGTCCTAGGGCATTTATAAGCCTAGCCAGAGTGTGTTTGGCTTTCGCCACCCATTTTAAATTAATTTTGCTATGCCCTTTTTTGAGGTTAGTATACTGTGCCTCTGTCTAACAGTGACACAGAAGTGATACCCGGGGTAAACCTATGATCTTCCATACACTCATCAAGATTCCTCTTGAAGAGAGTCAATGAGGGACTCTGCCTAACCTGGACTGGGATTTTATTCCAGAGTGAAGGGAGCCTCTGGGTTATGAATCTGTCCCTCCAGCATGTCCTATTTATTTCAGTGCTGAGGTTCAAGTCTCTTGAGTGCGTAGCTCGATGGGATTTGGATTTTCTGAGGTGCAGCATGTCCATTAATTCCGGGTTGGACATGGCTTTATACGTTAGGCACAGTTCGCCTCTGAGCAGGCGGTATGCCACTGAGTAGAGCTGGAGTTTCTTTAACCGGGCAGCATATGGCATCTGTTTGAGCCCTTTGATCCTCTTGGTGAAGTACTTTTGGGTTCTTTCCAGTTGCTGCAGGTGTCTGGTAAGATACATCCAAAAAGGGGCATTGTACTCAATTATGGGCCTGATGAGGGATGAGTAAAGCAGCACGATGACCTCCCCTGATCTAGATGTGAATCCCTTCATGATTAGGTGGGCTATATAAAATATTTTTCTAACCACTTTGGCCAAGTGGTTGTCAAATGAGAGATTGCTATCAACTTGGGTCCCCAGGTCCCTAATTTCTTCTTCTGTACTTAATGGATTACCACCTATGTGGTGATTTGTGGGCATTGTTTTTGCCAAAGGGGATGACTATACACTTTTTGGCATTTAGCTTGAGGCCATGGCTCTGGCACCAGTTGTCTGCTTCTATGAGGCCCTTTTGGAGGATGCTTGAGTCGGCTGGAGAGTCGATTATGGCGCCAGTTTGCAGTCATCTGCGAACTTGGTCAGCCACAGTCCTTCTGTGTTGGTCTGTACGTCCGAGAAATATATGCTGAACAAGAGAGGTCCCAGGACTGAGCCTTGTAGGACGCCACTTGTAACTGGTTTGGAGTCTGACATGGCTCCAGCAATTCTAACCATGTGGATTCTGTCCTTGAGCCAGTTTGCAACCCATCTAGTGACATAGGGGTTTATATTTAAGCTGGTGAGCTTATCTATAATGCCCGAGTGGGGTATTGTATCGAAGGCTTTTGCGAGGTCCAGGTAGGCTGTGTGGACCACCTTCCCCTCGCCAATGGCCTTGGTGACTGTTTCAAAGAAATCAACCAGGTTTAAGAGGCAGGATCTGCCCTTAACAAAGCCGAACTGGGTAGGATCCAGTGTCTGTAGGTCCCCAATATATTTATTTATGAGGTCCATGATGATCCTTTCCATAGCTTTGCAGACCAAGCTAGTCAGGCTTATGGGGCGATAGTTTCCAGGATCCATTGAGGCACCACCTTTGCGGAGAGGGACCACTGTTTGGGTACATATCCTGTAGTAAGGTTGAGATTGAACAGTAGTTTTATGTTTGGGTTTAGCTCTTCTTGGAGTTCATGTAGGATGCAGCCCGGGACACCGTCTGGTCCCATTGATGCTGTGTTTTTTGCTTTGGAGAGGGCAGCTCTTACCTGAGCATCTGAGATGTCAGGGGGGCAGCACTCTGCTGGGATAGATATTTGCCCTTTTGGTGGGGGGGGTGAGTTTGCACTGAACCTGTCAGCTAGGATGTTGGCAATGTCTGTGGGTTCAGTGTATTTTTTTTACATACACCCTATCTTGACTTAGTCAAGGCTTTTGACACCATTCCCCATTCAGGGATCATTGATAAACTCCCTCAGCTGGGAATCAACACATATGTCATTAGATAGGCAGCCAACTGGCTCACTGACAGAATGCATATAGTCAAAGTATGAAATTCCACCTCTACCAGCAGACCAGTTAGCAGTGGTGTACCACAAAGATCTGTGCTGGACCCTTACTGTTTGGAATATATTCCTCAGAGGTGCAGGCAAAAATAGATGGTCTGTAGCTTACCAAGTTTGCCGTTGACTGCAAACTGGATGCAGTCATTGAGTCTCCAAATGAAGCTGACATACCACAAAAAAAGCTTACACCGACAAATGATTGGTACCAAAGCGGCAAAGGGGAAGTCCTGGCAAATTACAATATTAACAGTACCCCTGTAGCTCAAACCCTGTGGTTAGAGATTTGGGAGCACAGGTTGACAGCAACCTTAACTTCGATCACCATGTGTCCACAGCAGAAAAGAAGGCCTTCTATGTTGCACATCTCATAAGTTAGGGCATCGCATCCAGAGCTAAGGATGTTATAACTCCCTTGTACTCATCCCTCATCAAACTACTAATAGAGTACAATGCTCTCTTCTGTACATACCTCACAAAACACTTGCAGCAGCTGGAGAGATCTCAGAGGTTTCTCACAAAGAAAATTCAGGGTCTTCAACACATGATTTATGTGGTCAGACTGAAGTCTCTGTCACTGTACTCTGTATATTACAGTTGTTGAGAGGCAACTTGGCCTGGCCTACAGGGCATTCTTGGACCCTGCCTGAATGGAAATGCTGCACAAGTCAAATGGGACAAGATTCACTCACTCTATGGATCTTAACATAGCCTGCAACATTAACAGAACACACTGGAAAGAAAGATATGTCTCACAGAGATCGCAACTGCTCTGGAACAAACTCCCAGTTCACATAAAACAGAGCTCCTCAATGAACCTATTTAAGCGTAACTTAGACAACTGGATGGGAGACTGTAAATTTACCCTGGGGGTGTCACCTATGCCCCTCTTGGATAAGGGCAATCAGTGTTGATCATAGTCTTGCTCTGCAAATATAGACCATACAACTTAGTCAATAAGGGAACAAGTGTATAACATGGCTGGGATTATAAAGGCCCTAAAGGCCCTAGGGTCAATCACCTAGTAACCTCCTATGAACCTATGAACCTATTGTATAACACGTGTTCCTATACAAAATATGCTTTCCTAGCATTATTTTACCTCTTAAATAGCCTTTTATTTATGGTTGGAAAGGGAATAACTGAAAATAAAATTCCCTTTCCAAAGTGTATAGGGCAGCAGTTTGAGAGCTGAGTACATTTTTTAAAAGATAAGTGAGTGGTGGGAGCAACAGGACAAGGTTTGGGACAAACTAGAAATTTATGGCTACACACCTCATGTGCAATATCTGCAGTTTATGCAATATCCCCTAATGTATCTGCTTTCCTTGCCAATTGTTATATCACCTGTCACTTTAACGTTGTTTACATTTATCAGATTGACTCCCTATGTTGCACTCTACCTTCGTCTCTCTCACCTCCATTTGTTAACTTTTCATTTTTATAATGTAGATGTGTCACTCAGTGTATAGGATTACTTCAATAAGTATCAGTAAATAATTATTAGTGGTGTTTGTGCAGTAATCTATTTATGTATAACTGCACTTTTTTTTTTTTTTGCTGGTTTCTGTTAGTTAAATTAGGTGTCCATCTTCTGCCATATTTCAGCTTGCATCATTTTACCTGAATAAATAAAACAATATAACAGCAAATAACTTTTCATTATAAATCTTACTGCAGTACCTTTATCCATCCAAATCTTTTGCATTAACTTTGGTACCATTGTGGACATGCTGTAACCTATCTAAGCAAACAGTGAGACCAGATATTTCAACACATTCTGGGCAGGACACAAGGCTATTGTATAATTCTTCTACTGATGCACTAGACACACACACACGCACATGTGCACAGACACACACACACACGCACACACACACACACACACACACACACACACACACACACACACACACACACACACACACACACACATCACGCGCACGCACTCACACACACACACACACACACACACACACGCACACGCACACACGCACACACACACACACACACACACACACACACACACACACACACACACACACACACACACACACATCTACAGACAATTTGGAGAATGCCATTTGAAATATTGCATAGCTGTGGGAGATGGAAAGAAACTGGAACATGTAGAGTTCAGAGAGAAGGCACACCAGCTAATAAAAAAATATTTGGTTTATTGCTTCTGCATTCTTTTCTTTATCTAGCAAATCCTTAGGTTTATGAATTCATTGTCACGTAAGTGAACTTTGCTTCCACAGCGCATATATTCTTTAAAACATTTATCTTACAAAACTGGTATTAATCTGTCAACATAAGCAGGGTTCCTAAAAAGTTTCCAGTATTTTTACTGCAAACAGAAGTCTTTTTTACTGAATAAATTTTTATTGATTTTTAGAAACATAAACATACATGCAGTATGTATATCAAAAAAATATTTGAATAGTCAAAGCTTAAAGTGGAGAAACAATTCCAAAAACAAATATTACAAAATTAACTATTTACATAAGATAAATATATATATAAGATACTTGAAAAACTTTGTTTTCTTGAATGTATCTTTGAATAAGATCATAATTTATTACAGTCTTCTGTTTCCAGCACTTGATTTACTTTCCGCCAGGCAATGCATAAGGAAGTAGGTCATTCTGTTCTTTCCTTGATTGTTTTCAATTCCAGCTGTGAGACTGATAAAACCATGTTCTTGAAATGTTTAAGATTGGGAGGAGTTACAGCTTTCCAGTTCTGTGTAATATTTTTATTTGCAATAGCAAGAAGAGTCCACAAAATTACAGATTTTTGCCTTGGAACACATGACAGCACTGGTGAATTCAACAAAACTGGAGATTTTGCAAGTTGGAAATTATCAGTGAACAATGACTGCAACAAATAGTTAATACTTTCCCAATATTGTTTAAGTAAATGACATTCCTAGAATATGCGGGACTCTGGCTAACAAAGTTTGCAGATAACTGCAAACTGGGAGCCATTATTGAATCCCCAAATGATATGGATATTCTACAAAAGGGCCTTACAGAAAATAGATACTTGTTGCCAGAGCCATGGGATCAAGCTCAATGCCAAGAAATGTATAGTTATCCCCTTTGGGAAAAACACATACTCATGAATTACCACATAAGTGTCAGTACACTAAACACCAAAAGTGTGATAAGGGATTTAGGGACACAGGTAGACAGTGGTCTCACCTTCGATAACCACATAGCCACAATAGTCAGGAAATCCTTCTATGTGGCACACCTCATCACTAAGGGCTTTTCATCCAGGAAAAAAGGAGGTCATTGTCCCACTGTACTCTTCCCTCATTAGACCTATTATAGAGTACAACGGCCTGTTTGGTATGTACCTCACAAGACATCTGCAACAACTGGAAAGGCCACAGAAATATCTCACTAAAAGTATCACAGGCCTAAAGCAGATGCCTTATGTTGACTGACTAAACAAACTCCAGCTATACTCTGTCAAATATCGCCTACTCAGAGGCGATCTCTGCTTAACATACAAGGCCATGTCAAACCCAGTGCTGTTGGACATGCTACACTTAAAGAAATCCAATCCCTCAGTGCAACACTCACCAAGGATCTAAACCTGGTCTTCACAATGAACAAAACATGCTGGAGGTTCCTGACCCAGAGACTCCCCATAGTCTGGACTAGGCTGCCCATGCATGTCAAGCTGAGCACCTCTTTGGCCCTCTTCAAAAGGAACCTTGACAATTGGATGGGAGATAGGAAATTCACCCCAGGGATCACATCAGTCACCCTGCTATACAGGGGACCAGGGAAGTAAATATTCTAAGAAGAAATGGCCAGGGAATTGTTATGTCTAGGCTTGTATAGGCTATAGGGCCAATAGCCTAGTACCAACCTATGAATCTATGAACTTATGTGTTTCCAATTGGCTATTGATTGTGATTTACACCTCCAACATCTATTTTCTTTATTATATATTAGTTATAATTTGTGTAGTATTAAGTATGTTATATGTATAAATTGCCATATGAAAAGTTGACAATATAGTGATAAAGATGTTATTTTGGAGATATAAGAATTAGTTTTTTTATCTTTATCATCTGGCATTTTACCATTAACTGTCTCATAGTATCTCCATATATTTTGTTTATTATGAACTCTTGTTTCTTTAACTATTTAAAATCAGCAGCTGAGCCTGTCAAGTGCAATTAGGTTATGTTTTACTTGTACTGTACAGTGTTTTTGTAATACTGCGTTTGTGGATTTTGGATATGTATTTTTGAATTTTAAAGTAACATCAGCAACCCAAATGAGACTGCAGTAAAGGCATGATTATTTCTCGGTGAAAGCATATAACTGTGTTAATAGGATCACTAAATGTTAAAAATCTGACAGCATGGTTTGTGAGATGGAAGCCCCCCAATCCCACCTCACACCCGTGTGCATTATGTCCTCAGTTTGAAGGCAATGATCCAGTGGTAGAAAGGGGAAATAATAATAATAATAATAATAATAATAATAACAACAATAATTATAATAATAATTATTATTTAAGTATTATAAATTAGCATTGTTATTATTATTATTATTATTATTATTATTATTATTATTATTTGTAAAACTCTGATATTTTCCTTTCTGTTCAGTCTAGTGAATCAGAAAGTGAAATATATTGTGGATTTTGGATATGTATTTTTGAATACCTACCTTCCTTCCTTCCTAGCCCCCCATCCACTACTCTGCACTAAGGAACCTACCTGGCCATTAAGGATACCCTCAACAATTTCAAGCCGTGTCCAGTTGGATCCAGTTACTGTGCTTTCCCAATACCTTACTACGGCCTGTGCAGTATTTTACAAAGTACGTCCTATTACATGACCCTTACTGATAATTACTCTCAGCTGTATTTTGCAATTGTACTGAATTATCTTTGGCCCCTGAGTCAGGAATGCTAGCAGCCAGAGTCCTCTCCAAGTCCAGTATTATCTATCTCTTTCCTTCACTCACTGCTTACCTTAGCCTTCCCTACTAGTATTTTTTCTGCCCTCTGTCACCTGTTGTTATACAACCACTGAACACCAGGTGGCAGTCTAACCAGGACCTTACCCTCACCCCCCTTCCATCTTTACTAATTCGCCTCTTTACACTATTCTTTCCAGCTTCTCCTCCCTTACCCTGTTGCATAATCACTCCTTATATTTCTCCTTCACTGCCCCTAACCTCTACTCCTATCACTGTTGACCCTTAGCAGACTAGTATACAATTTTGTTTCTTCTCTCTATCCTTGGTCTACAACTATACCTACTCTGCTTGAAGCCACTCACCTACTTCATCTTCTCTGTCTGGGCTGCTCTGCTTACTGATTGTCTCCTTCACTACTTGTGTCCCGCTCCGTTCGCCCTACGGGCTCACTCCGCTCCCCTACCCTACCCCCAACTCCCACCCACCCCCAGTGCTGTTACATTTATACTTAACAAACCACACCCACTATACTTCCCATCACAACACCACAACTAAATAGTTATAAACTCCTCCCCTTATCTCTATACCTTATCAGCACTAAACTACCCTACTCTTCTATAGCCTCTCCTTCTTACTCCTCTGCTTAGCACACTCCCTCATCTCCTCTATCCATTCTCTGCAGCTATAACCATTACTCTTACATCTATCACTATATTCTTCCTACCCCTCTACCTACTCTAACTATCCTTCTATACCATATCAATTAACCTATCCTACATTTCAACTATATTTTAAACCACCTTTGACTTTACATTAACCTTACTCTGCCATTCCAAATGGCCTACTCACATAAACCTTTGCGTATATACTTTTTTCTGTCTTGTTTATTATTTATATTTCTAACCTTAACCTATACCCTCACTGCCTATGAGCATTATGTGCTGGCCCATAAAGTGTCCCATCTACAAACTCTCCCAACCTTACTTCCCAACTGCCTCTCTCATTGTAACATTACCTCTACCTCAGCTTATCTGCATCCTAAGTTCCATAGATGTACTCATGTTACTTACCTCCCCAGTAGGTCAACCTCACCCAAACTTAATAAAATCTTAAAAACTTCTTTGATACAATCCAAAAACATTCTAACAGGTGGAGGCATTCATCCAAATCCTGGCCCATCCCCACTAACAGGTGGAGACATTCATCCTAATCCTGGCCCATCTCTACTAAATGCCAGTCTACAGAAACAATTGCATAATGATGCTTCCTCCTCTTCTAGATTAGATAACTCCCTCAGAATAGCACATCTTAATATTCGTAGTATCAACAACAAAATTAGCCAACTGCATGCTCTCCTTCAAGCCCATGCATTCGACATTCTTTGTCTTACAGAAACTTAGCTAAAACCTATTACTCATGACCAAGAAATAATCCCACCTGGATACAATATCCTTAGATGTGACCGCACTTCAAAAAAGGGCGGTGGCATAGCAATCTTGTTCAAATCTGAACTCCTTGTTTCTCCCTGTGATGTAGCACTACCCTCAAATACCAATGCTGAGACCCTTACTGTTAAACTCCAAATAAATAGCTCTAAATCAATCTATATAATCTGTTCATATATCCCTCCAGGAAATAATATTACCATCCTAGAAAACATACTTAGTAGCCTATTCACTCACCTTCCTCAAGAAACAATAGTACTAGGAGATTTTAATATAGACAGGACCTTATGCAATTCTTCCAACCCTAAGACCCATATAAATCTATTTGGTTTCACTCAAATAATAAATACCCCCACTAGAATCCATAAGCCTAGTACTAAAGAAACTACCCTTGACTGGATACTAAATGAGAGACAAGTACAAGGTATAATTGATAGGATATCTGTATATATTTTTGACTTATTGATTACTAATTATGTATCAGAGGAATTGTTTGACTACTTTCAGATAGAACATCCAACTATACCCATTATTTATGGTCTACCTAAAATTCACAAAGACATCACACAGCCCCCTATGAGACCTATTGTATCCAGTAAAGGAATGGCCACAGAAGCCATCTCAATTTATATTGAACAAAATTTACAAATAGTCCTAAAATCATGTGAGACTATACTAAGGGATACAAAGGCATTTCTGCAACTGTTATATAATAAGACCAGGAATATTAATAGAAATTATATGTTTGTGACAATGAATGTCACTTAACTGTTCACAGTGATATCGAATAAATGGGGTATTGAGAACGTACATGATATTCTGACCTTGAAACAAGTTTTTCAAAGTACTAAGGTTAATTTGATATGTGAGCTGCTTGATATTGTCCTAGAAAATAATGTCTTTATATTCAATGACAAGTTTTATCTACAGAAAGTTGGTGTAGCAATGGGCACGGCTTGTGCTAACAGCTACGCCAACTTAGCATTGGCTGCATGGGAAAAAGATCATGTATTAAGTGCTAGCAATAAATATGCCGGAAAAATTGTATGGTATATACATTTTGTAGATGACGTCTTCCTGTTATGGGATGGTACTAGTGAAGAGTTGCAAGAGATGGTGGAGTACTTACATAGCACCACTGAATTTTTAAGATTCACTAGTCAACATTCCAGGGAATCTATTGAGTTCCTAGATGTTTTGATTAAGAAGACAGCATTAGATGAACTTACAACAGGGATGTAGAGAAAATCTACATGGAGAAATAGTAGCTTACATAAGACCAGTATGCATCCAACATTTGTACACAAAAATGTAGTGAAAGGACAATATATGAGAATAAGCCGCTTACATAATACAGATGAAGGCTTTGTGAAGACAATGACTATATTAGAGAAATACTTCTTAAACAGAGGTTATAGTAAGAAAGACATAAATGAAAGCTCTAAATATACCATTGAAAATAGGGATGGGAGATGTAAACCGCTCTTCTCAAATACTATAGAAGATGTTAAAAGCAAGGAAGGTCATGATTTTAAAGTTAGATTCCCTATAACTTATTCAAGTGACATCAGAAGGTTCTGTAATATTTTTGAAAAGAATTGGAATGTTTTATTGTCAGATCCTGACTTGAGAGAATTGTTAGAAGATAGACCCAGATTTTCTTTTAGAAATAAGAGGTCCTTAAAAAGGCAACTCTGTTATAAATCCAGAAACAATGAAAGAATGATCCTATCTGATAGGCAGGGGACTTTTCCTTGCAGAAATTGTACAGCATGTGACTATTTATATAATAAATCTACATATAAACATCCTACACTAGGACTTATAATTGATATAGATTTCTATACTGACTGCAGAACACAAAATTTGGTTTATTTCAGCTTCTGCACTGTCTGTCATGCCTTTTATATAGGCAAAACCAATAGGTGTCTAAAGGAACGTATCCTTGAACACCTTAGAGATATAAGAAATAAAAAAGACACAAATGCTTTAGCAAAATATGTGGAAGAAGAAGATAGGAAACATATTTTTAATTTCATGGTTTTAGAAATAATAAATAAAAGTAAGAGGGGAGGTGATATAAGGAATAAGGTAGAGGAAGCAGAACAAAGATGGATTTTACTATTTCAGGCAGATAGGTCTCCTGGATTGAACAATGCTGTTTCCTTGAAACCTTTTTTAAAATCCAGACCACTAAAACATTAAGTAATATGGATTATTACATAAAATGTGTCTGTTATATCTATATTTTATTTAATCTCATGCAGAATATAAGGCAAAATAATGTATTGATGTATGCAATTTTAATTAGTCTATGTCATAGTTCTATATGTGTTTTCATTGGTTGAACCATATTTTAAATATCAATGTTTTAAATGTTTTTATGAGTCTGAAGAAGCGATCAGCTGACTTAGATCACGAAAGCGCTTACTCTTGCTTAATAAAGTGGTGTGAAACTGCAAGTGAACCGTTTCCTACCTTGACTACTACATCTCAGTTACAACTTTTGGTTTTATAAAGGGCACTACTGTGAAGCTGCAAGTGATATATTTCCTGACGTGTATTATCCCATTTTTATCTTCAGCTGTGGTCTAACCATTGGTCTTTTCATTTTTTTTTCGCTTGAGGTTTATACCAGGCGTTTATCCAGCTTTTGTTTTCTTTCACGTGTTACTAATTAATAGTCACCCTGAAACTTACTTGACAGGATCTCTCCCAGATGACATTAGTGACCATATTCTAACCTACATAGTTAAGCAAAAGAAATCTAGCCCCAAAGACAACAATTTTATCACGTATTGATCTAAAAAAACACTTCCAATCTGAGAACTTTATCAATGAACTAAAAGCCTGCAATTGATCATTACTAAAACTACTCAATCTGGATGAAGCTATCTCCTTCTTTAATTCTACATTCCTTCAAATTCTAAATAGCCATACTCCCATTCGCTCCTCCAGAGTCAGGACCAAAATAGCTCCTTGGCTTACAAAACAAACCAAAGAAAAAATGTTCCTACGGAACAAAATTTGGGCAAAATGGAGAACCTCCAAAAGCCCAGCAGATCACCTCTACTTTAAACAGTTAAGAAATGTCATCAAAAAAGATATAATCTTAGATAAAAAGAACTATTATTCCCATCTTCAACATTCAAACTCTAAAACTCCTCAAATGTTTTGGTCTGGCATTAATAAACTTCTCAAACCAGGCCAGGCTAGAACTCCTTCTCCCAGCTCTATCCCCCATAACAACCCTCTGCAAATAGCAAATGCTTTTAACAACTACTTCATTGAAGCCATTCAAACCCTTACAACAATCTACAAAGGTGTTAAGTGAACCAAGTGTCTTGAAACGGAGAAAAATAGACAGGACAACACTACTGCAAACTAAAGGAACGCAGCTGTGGAGGAACAATGTCTGAGACCTGTGGAACTTAAAGGGATACAAATATTGCAGGTATTGCAGGCAAGTGGTAGCACCATCTGTTACAGTTTTGTCATACTGATGCAATGTATCACTCTTCTTCACATCCCTGTACATGAGCAGGGAGATGGCAGCAGTAGTGCTGCATGTGAGATGTGTGCACGTTTCCAACAAACATGCCAGCCACACCATATCTGAGTGACATGATAACAGCATTCTAAGACACAGGATGTGAGTGCACATACATGTGTACATGAGTCTGTATGGTGTGTGAGCCAGAGCTCATATGTAAACATTTCAGTCACTATGATGATATATGCACAGTTTCACAGAGTTAAAAACAAAACTTAACAAGTACTAAATTGTTATAGTGAAGAATTGGTATGCCAACCTACTACTCACCCTGTGCTCAATTAGATGCTTGCTACAGCAGTAAAAGTGGGGCTTTGTTGCAGTTAAATGACAGCCTGGAAAATAAAGTTATTTGTTGATGCTATACTGTAATGAAAAGAGATGTGTTGCACAGTAGTTTCACCAAGTCACTTGTGTTAGATTGCAAAATTAAGCTTGGTGTAAGGTGTTGCCTTGGAAAAGCAAAACCATCTGCCTGCTAAAAAGGGTTTAGAATGGTTAAAAATATGTTAATTCTAAAAGAGAAAACCTTTGACAGGGTAATGATGGTTCACTGCCAGGGAAAGTATAAAAAATGGTGATGTTTTTAAGAGGTTCTAATACAAAACAGAGTTTTTGGCTATGAAAGTGAATCATATGAGAGTAGAAAGGGGGTCTATGCTGTATAATGTAACATAAACCATTTTATACAAAAGTATTCATAGGTTCATAGGTTCATAGGTGAGTACTAGGCTAATGGTCATGGGGCCTTTACAAACTAGCCATAGGATTACCCTGGCATAGTGCCACCCAACCTTAGTTCCCAGTGACTCTGTTGACTAGAGCCACTGGAGTTATCCTCAGGGTGAATTTTCTGTTTCCCATCCATTTGTCAAGATTTCTAGTGAAGAGGGTCAGTGAGGTGCTCTGCTTGACATGTATGAGAAGTCTGTTCCATAGCATGGGCAATCTCTAGGTTATAAACTTGTCCCTCCAGCATGTTCTGTTAATTGTGGTAATGAGGCTGAGGTTTCTGGAGCATGTGGTGCGGAGGGATTGGGATTTCTTTACATGTAGCATTTCTAACAGAGCTGGGTCAGACATGGCTTTGTAAGCCAAGTAGAGATCACCTCTAAGCAGGCGATATGAGTCAGAGAATAGTTGGAGTTTTTTGAGTCCATCCATATAGGACAGGTGTTTAAGGCCTAGGATCCCCTTTGTGAGGTACTTTTGTGGCTTCTCCAGTTGTTGCAGGTGTCTAGTGAGGTACATGCCAAATGGGGCATTGTACTTGATGATTAGCCTAATGAGGGAACAGTAGATGGAGACAATGACCTCTTTCTTCCTGGATGCAAAACCCTTAGTAATGAGATGTGCCACATAGAAGGACTTTTTGACCACAGTAACAATGTGGTGATCAAAAGAGAGGTTGCTGTCAACCTGTGTTCCCAGATCTCTTATAATGCCTTCTGTGTTCAGTGGACTACCATCAATGTGGTAATTCATGGGAACCAGGTTTTTCCCAAAGAGGGTGATGACCCATTTTTTGGCATTGAGTTTATGGCCATGGTTCTGACACCAGTCATTGGTCTTAGTGAGGCCATTCTATAGGATGTCAATATCACTTGGGGAGTTAATAATAGCCCCCAACTTGCAATCATCCATGAACTCTGTCAGCCAGAGTCCCTTCATGTTGGCCTGGACTTCAGAGAAGTAGATACCAAACAGGAGAGGACCCAGGACCAAACTCTGTGGGACTCCACCCATGACTAGTCAGCACTCTGACTTGGAGTCAGCTGCTTTCACACTGTGGGTTCTATCTGTGAGCCACTTTGCAACCCACTTAGTGATATAGGGGTTGATGCCAAGCTTAGTGAGTTTTTCAATGATTCCTGAGTGGGAATGGTATCAAAAGCCTTGGCCAGGTCAAGGTAGGCTGTATGAACCACCTTGCCTTCATCCACCACAGCTCTGGTGACTGACTCAAAGAAGTTGATCAAGTCGAGCAGGTATGATCAGGTTCCTATCAGTTCACTGAAACTTCAGCAGTTCGAACACCATATATTCGAACTGTGAAGTTCAAAAACTGATTATTGCGAAGTTGCAGAACACTGAATTCTTTCCCTGGGAAAGAATTTGGTGGGACGTTTTTGTGACTTCACAATTTTCAACACTGTAGTGGAAAGCTACAGGTCGGGTTCAGGTAAGTGTGCGACTGTGCAGATGTTAGGGTTAGGGCATGGTTTAGGTGAGTTAGGGTTAGGGCGTTGGTGAGGTGGGTGTGCGATAGTGACAGACTTTAGGGTTAGGGCAGGATAGGTGAGTTAGGGTTAGGGCATGGGTGAGGTGGGTGTGCAATAGTGACAGACTTTAGGGTTAGGGCGGGATAGGTGAGTTAGGGTAAGGGCATGGGTCAGGTAGTGTGCGACAGTGACGGAACTTAGGATTAGAGTTTGGGTTAAGGTAAGTGGATAGATAGTAGTGTATGTACAGTTTAGTGGAGGGTTAGATGCAAGATTTTAAGTGTATGTGTCTGGATTGCTGGTTTTTTTGTGTGCTTGTGTTGTGTGTGTGTTTCTTGGAACAGCGATTTTTTTTCCCTGGGGAAAAAATCGCTGTTCTAAGCCTTCGATGTTTTTGCACTTCGAGGTTAGAAGTTCGAACATATGGCATTGGAACTTCTGCCATTTCGTCAAAGTGATATAGACCCGGCATGATCTACCCTCCACAAAACCAAACAGTTTGGGATCCAGAGTTCGGAGATTCCCTACATCCTTGTTTATTAGGCCCATGATGATGTGTTCCATAGCTTTGCATATCAGACTCATCAGGCTAATGGGACAATAGATCCCAGGGTCTGTAGTCACCCCTCTTTTGTGGAGATGGGTGACTGTAGCAGTGTGCCATTCAGTAGGTACAAAGCCTGAGGTGCTGCTGTGATTGAACAGGGCACACAGGTGAGGTGCCAGTTCACTCTGTAGTTCATGTAGAACACAACCATGGATATTGTCAGATCCCATAAAAGCTGTATTCTTGGCCTTGGACAGTGCTGTTTTAACCTGTGCAGCAGTTATAATGGGTGTCTGGCAATCTACTGGCATTGTGATTGGTCCTTTGGGGAGGGAGAGAGGGGTAAAGTTGGCACTGAATGTGTCGGCCAGTATACTGGCAATATCTGTTGGCTCGGTATGGGAGGTACCATTGTGCAGTAGCTCAGAGCAAATCTGAGTATTGCCACGGAGATTCTTTACATAACTATAGAAGGTCTTATGCTTGTCTGTACTATCTGCTGCAATTCTGTTTTCACAGTTAGCATCAGAGGATTTGATGAGGGATCTCAACTTTTTGTTAAGGCTGATAAAGGAGTTTTACCAATCTTGGGACTTCACCTTATTCCGCATCATTTTCCTCCTTCTGTTGTAGAGTTTGTTTATGGCAGGGGATCACCAGATTGGCTTCTTTGTTTTGGAGGAAAGCGCCTTGGTTCTATTGAGTATGGCAAGATCCATACATTTTTGTACGTGTTCGTACAGTGCATTGGTGTATGATTCTGTGGTTACACAACTATTCTCCATTTGCATGGGTGCTGTGAAGTTAGCCACCTCTGTTTTTCGGAACCCAAAGTTAGCTTTGGAGAAGTTTTTCATGGTGGGTGGGACAGATGTGAATCTCCAAGGTAATTGGTTTGTGGTCAGATCTAACCAAGGGGAAGCTGACTATTGGTGTAGAACAATGGTGTAGAGCAATGGTCTCCCATGTTAGTAATGACCAGGTCAAAGATGTTGCTACCTCTAGTGGGGGTAAGAACAAGCTGGTCCAGGGCACTGGAATTAATGAACTCCAGGAAATGTTGGGCAAGTGTATTGGTACATGAGTAGTTTACCCAATTAATGGAGGGATAGTTGAAGTCACCTAGTAGGTTTAAGGTTGGACCCTAATATTATCCAGTGTGCTTAGGAATGTGGAGTGTGAGTCTTGGGACATGGTTGGGGACCTATAGCAGGCTATGACCTGACTCGCCGTCTTACCTAATGTTAGCTGCACTAGAAGTATTGCTAATGCTTTATGTTGGGCTACCAGTCTGGAGGTATGCACATCCTTTATGAATATGGAAACACCACTGCCTTTGGAGCTTCGGTCCAAGTTCTGGAGCCAAAAGGTGTGGAATGAGTTATAGCCTGGTTGTTCAGGGGTGCTTTCTGCTGCCTTGAACCAGGTCTCTGTTACAGCACAAAGGTCAATGTTCTCCATTTTAGGGAGTGCTTCAAGCGAGTGCATTTTGAGATTTAGACCTCTGGTGTTGAGCAGCATGACCCTCAGATTGCATTTGTTTGTATCTGTTATGGTAGTAATTTGGTCTTTGGAACACTGGCTAAAAAAGGCACTATAGGGGTGGCAAGAGCCTTGGCCAGTATCTGGAAGCCCAGGGTTAACAGATGTAGACCAGCTCTGGCAAAGCATCAAGGTCTGTCAATCATGTCATCCCAGGCAGACATATATAAATCCCCTTAGAATGACACCAGAAACTTAGCCAATTGTTGAAATCAATCATTTTCTGCTTGTACTGTGGTATTACTCTGGGTGATGGTAGGATGCTGCTCAGGGCTAGTGTCATACCCACCTGGGCTACATAATCCGAGAGCACCTCCATATATCTTTTCATGTAGTCCAGGGAGGTATATCTCAGGTCACACCCACATGTACAATGACAGAGTCATATTTGTACCTGTTGTTGAGGGACCTGAGTGCGTGCGTTATGTGTTGGATCCTGGCACCTGACAGGCAGCTGACTGTTACTTTCACCTTATTCAACCTAGTGAGTGGGACATCAGTGTGCCTCACTATCAAGTCACCTATTACTAGTGTGTTGGGCATGCTGTTTTGTCTTAGAGGCTTTGGTTGAGTGACACACTTCTTAGGAGAGTTATGTGTTTCATGACTAGTGTTGTATTGTGGTGGCTGAGTGTGTTTCTGCCTTGGAGATCTCTGCTGCTTGAGTAGATTTTTATTGAGAGCATCCATGGAGGTGGGTGTGGGGTTTGTGTTTTTATGTGAAGGCAGTGCTGGTGTGTGTTCTGGAGGGCTATGCGTCTCCTCGGCATAACTATTGACCATAACCTCAGCTTCGATGTCCATGTTAACAATACTATAAAAACCATCAATAAAAAACTAGGCTCCCTGTATAGAATAAAACCCTTCCTTACCCCACTAGCTAGGAAATTTATTTACCAGACTCAGCTTACTTCTACCCTGTTCTATGCATCTGCCATTTATACCAATCTATCTAAGCTTAATCTTTCCAAACTGGAAACTAGCTATAATAATATTACTAGATTTGCCACTGGCTCCCCTTATACAACCCACCACTGTCTCAACCTTCAACAACTCAGTTGGTTAGAACTACAAAACCAACTGCAATACAATCAACTGCTGATTGCACAAAAAATTCTGCACCACCCCACCAATGCCCCTATCATCTCTAATCTGATCTCCTCATACAAAAATCTTACAACACTACGCTCAGCTAATAAGTTGCACATTGCCAACAATATATCTGATAACAAAGCAGGAGATTCACTCTTTTCCAATGTTGTTGGTAGAATCTGGAATAAGCTTCCAAATACACTCACTTCTCTCTCATCTACACAACTCATTAAGAAACACCTCAGACATTACCTAAAAAGACAATGGCTTTGTCCCTGCTCAAAGTCTGATTGAAAAATACTCTTCACATTTTCTCCTCCCCTCCTCTCATGCTTTATAACAAATACCCCACCTTGAGAGTCATTGACTATCAACTACTAACCCCTTCTTACCTGCATTATTGTCCTTTCTAGTCTCTATTTTTCTTTCTCTTACTTAGTGGTTTTTATTTTTTCTCTCAAATGAATGTTGATGCTTAATTACTATGTTTAACTGTTGCCTGATTGTATTTGTAACCCCTGTATAGAATTAAGACATTTTTATCTCCAAAATCTACTCTAATGTCTCTGTACAGTATTCACAAAATTTACTTTCTTTACATGTTATGCTGTATAATTTAAGCTAGTCATTTTTTTTCTAAGTTTTTAATGCCATAATGTATTTGTGCGTTTTCTCCCCGGGCCTCTGCTGAAAATGGATACGCATCCAGCTAGACTAGCCCGGTCAACAAATATACAATAAACTAGTAATTCAACTAGTAATTCATTGGCCATTTTGGGTCATTTCCTGTTTTTTCCAGCCCCCTGCTATAAAGCATGCTTTGGCAGGCTTTTCTGGCATTAGAGAACTTTGCATAGCTCCTCGTGGTCCCCTGCAGAGTTCCTAAGCCAGCAGAGAGCAGAAAAAGCGACTTTCTTGATTATAAGTATTTTTTAAACATTTTATTTTGCATTTTTCGATCTTTTGTGCTTTTCGACTACTGTTTGTGCCTATATTACTGTTTTATTACCTGATTTTCCTGTTTTTCTGTGCTTAAATTGTTGATTGCACGTGTTGGCTAAAGTTTTGCTTAAAAGTAACAAACAGGCTAATACACTCGAGTGTACCAGCCTTTGATAGCAATTTAGTCGAAAAACAAAGCATTTACTGTATTTTTTCTGTCTGTGTGCAAAAAAAAACTAAAAAAAACAAAAAATACTTCTGCTTTCCTAAACTTTCCTAGCTAGTTGTTCCAGTGATCAGATTTTGCTGATCCCTAGGCTTTGTATTTGGTTCCTGTGTTCCTCCATTTTCTTGTGTGGCCAGAGGTAGTTTCTTTACTCACCAGTGGGAGTGGGGAGTACTGAGCTGCTTGTTTGTCCTCAGAGGAGTGGTTAGAGACAGCAACTAGTAATTTGTTGGCCATTTTGGGTCATTTCCTGTTTTTTCCAGCCCCCTGCTATAAAGCACGCTTTGGCAGGCTTTTCTGGCATTAGAGAACTTGGCATAGCTCCTCGTGGTCCCCTGCAGAGTTCCTAAGCCAGCAGAGAGCAGAAAAAGTGACTTTCTTGATTATAAGTATTTTTTAAACATTTTATTTTGCATTTTTCGATCTTTGCTTTTCGACTACTGTTTGTGCCTATATTACTGTTTTATTACCTGATTTTCCTGTTTTTCTGTGCTTAAATTGTTGATTGCACTTGTTGGCTAAAGTTTTGCTTAAAAGTAACAAACAGGCTAATACACTCAAGTGTACCAGCCTTTGATAGCAATTTAGTCGAAAAACAAAGCATTTACTGTATTTTTTCTGTCTGTGTGCAAAAAAAACTAAAAAAACCAAAAAAATACTTCTGCTTTCCTAAACTTTCCTAGCTAGTTGTTCCAGTGATCAGATTTTGCTGATCCCTAGGCTTTGTATTTGGTTCCTGTGTTCCTCCATTTTCTTGTGTGGCCAGAGGTAGTTTCTTTACTCACCAGTGGGAGTGGGGAGTACTGAGCTGCTTGTTTGTCCTCAGAGGAGTGGTTAGAGACAGCAACTAGTAATTTGTTGGCCATTTTGGGTCATTTCCTGTTTTTTCCAGCCCCCTGCTATAAAGCACGCTTTGGCAGGCTTTTCTGGCATTAGAGAACTTGGCATAGCTCCTCGTGGTCCCCTGCAGAGTTCCTAAGCCAACAGAGAGCAGAAAAAGCGACTTTCTTGATTATAAGTAATTTTTAAACATTTTATTTTGCATTTTTCGATCTTTGCTTTTCGACTACTATTTGTGCCTATATTACTGTTTTATTACCTGATTTTCCTGTTTTTCTGTGCTTAAATTGTTGATTGCACTTGTTGGCTAAAGTTTTGCCTAAAAGTAACAAACAGGCTAATACACTTAAGTGTACCAGCCTTTGATAGCAATTTAGTCGAAAAACAAAGCATTTATTGTATTTTTTCTGTCTGTGTGCAAAAAAAACTAAAAAAACCAAAAAAATACTTCTGCTTTCCTAAACTTTCCTAGTTAGTTGTTCCAGTGATCAGATTTTGCTGATCCCTGGGCTTTGTATTTGGTTCCTGTGTTCCTCCATTTTCTTGTGTGGCCAGAGGTAGTTTCTTTACTCACCAGTGGGAGTGGGGAGTACTGAGCTGCTTGTTTGTCCTCAGAGGAGTGGTTAGAGACAGCAACTAGTAATTCGTTGGCCATTTTGGGTCATTTCCTGTTTTTTCCAGCCCCTGCTATAAAGCACGCTTTGGCAGGCTTTTCTGGCATTAGAGAACTTGGCATAGCTCCTCGTGGTCCCCTGCAGAGTTCCTAAGCCAGCAGAGAGCAGAAAAAGCGACTTTCTTGATTATAAGTAATTTTTAAACATTTTATTTAGCATTTTTCGATCTTTGCTTTTCGACTACTGTTTGTGCCTATATTACTGTTTTATTACCTGATTTTCCTGTTTTTCTGTGCTTAAATTGTTGATTGCACTTGTTGGCTAAAGTTTTGCTTAAAAGTAACAAACAGGCTAATACACTCAAGTGTACCAGTCTTTGATAGCAATTTAGTCGAAAAACAAAGCATTTACTGTATTTTTTCTGTCTGTGTGCAAAAAAACTAAAAACCAAAAAATACTTCTGCTTTCCTAAACTTTCCTAGCTAGTTGTTCCAGTGATCAGATTTTGCTGATCCCTGGGCTTTGTATTTGGTTCCTGTGTTCCTCCATTTTCTTGTGTGGCCAGAGGTAGTTTCTTTACTCACCAGTGGGAGTGGGGAGTACTGAGCTGCTTGTTTGTCCTCAGAGGAGTGGTTAGAGACAGCAACTAGTAATTCGTTGGCCATTTTGGGTCATTTCCTGTTTTTTCCAGCCCCTGCTATAAAGCACGCTTTGGCAGGCTTTTCTGGCATTAGAGAACTTGGCATAGCTCCTCGTGGTCCCCTGCAGAGTTCCTAAGCCAGCAGAGAGCAGAAAAAGCGACTTTCTTGATTATAAGTAATTTTTAAACATTTTATTTTGCATTTTTCGATCTTTGCTTTTCGACTACTGTTTGTGCCTATATTACTGTTTTATTACCTGATTTTTCTGTTTTTCTGTGCTTAAATTGTTGATTGCACTTGTTGGCTAAAGTTTTGTTAAAAGTAACAAACAGGCTAATACACTCAAGTGTACCAGCCTTTGATAGCAATTTAGTCGAAAAACAAAGCATTTACTGTATTTTTTCTGTCTGTGTGCAAAAAAAAAACAAAAAAAATACTTCTGCTTTCCTAAACTTTCCTAGCTAGTTGTTCCAGTGATCAGATTTTGCTGATCCCTGGGCTTTGTATTTGGTTCCTGTGTTCCTCCATTTTCTTGTGTGGCCAGAGGTAGTTTCTTTACTCACCAGTGGGAGTGGGGAGTACTGAGCTGCTTGTTTGTCCTCAGAGGAGTGGTTAGAGACAGCAACTAGTAATTCGTTGGCCATTTTGGGTCATTTCCTGTTTTTCCAGCCCCTGCTATAAAGCACGCGTAAGCACGATTTAGCTGAGTTGCCACTGTTGCACACAAGAGCAGCGGTTAAACAAGGTTAAACTATTCGGGCTACCTAAATTCCACTCTTCAATTTTTCCCTTAAAACTACCTTCCTCGAACTGTACTGCTGATCTAACCAGCGATCCTATAACTAAAAAGTTCATCTCTACTTGATTCCCAAGTAGACTATTCTCTATCTGTAAAGCCTAGCACTTGCTCCTACAGTACTTTTACCTTGATAAAGCACTCTTATTATAGATAGTACTCCACCAGCCTAGAACCTACATCCCCCGGAGTCTTTTGTAAGTTTTTTATCTATTCCTTCTAGCATGTCGAGGGATCAGTTGCTAGTGTCCTCTCCTGCTCAGCTGGTGAACCTGGGAATATTGAGGCAATGTTACAATTGCCTCATGTACACAGACAACCCTCTGCTTCTCCCACAAAACACAAATACATGCGAGAGATGCAACTATACGGCCAAACTGGAGGCTGAGCTCTCTCAACATAGGACTGGCAAGACCAGACAGGAGGAGAAGGTAACCACACACACTACATACCCAGTCACACATAGTACCATCACAACTTCAAATCATACACATAATCACACAAAGACATACTCGGAGGCTCTGATCAAAAATCTACCAAAACAGCAGAGGCCACCAAAGCAGACACCCAAAAACTACCACCTCAGGACCCAACACATGCAACACATAGACCACACAGTCAGAGTGTCAGACAGTCACAGCCCTTAAGGCCAAACACAATGCCAGACACACTCGTCATTGGTGACTCCATAGTCAGACACACTGACGTCCAGCTCACCAGACTGAGTAAGGAGAAGGTCACAGTAAGCTGCCTGTCGGGCGCTAGAATCCGCAACATAACGCAAGCACTTAGGTCTCTCAACAGCAGGTACAAGTACGACTCAGTCATTGTCCACGCTGGTGTCAACAACCTGAGACGTACCTCCTTGGACTACATGAAAAGAGACATTGAGGAGCTCTCTGATTATGTAGCCCAGGCAGGTATGACCCTGACCTTGAGCAGTATCCTACCTTCACCTAGAATGATGCCACAATACAGTGATAAGATGATCAGCTTTAATAATTGGCTTAAATTCTGGTGTCATTCAAAGGGGATCCAATGTCTGTATGCCTGGGATGACATGCTGGACAAGCCACGCTGCTTCGCAAGGGACAGCTTGCACCTGTCACCCCTGGGCTTCCCGATATTGGCAAAGGCTCTTGCCACCCCCATAGTGCCTTTTTTAGGCAAGGCTCAAATTCTAAACCTACCACCCTAGAACACAAAAAAGGAAAAAAACTAAGGGTAATGCTGCTCAATGCCAGAAGTCTCAATCTCAAGATGAACGCACTCGAGGCTCTTCTCAGTATGGAGAACATCGATGTCTGTGCTGTGACAGAAACCTGGTTCAAGGCTCCTGAGAGCACACCAGCACTATCAGGTTTTACCTCATATCATGCGTTCCGGCCCCAAAATCCGGACAACACCAAGAAAGGAGGGGGGGTGTCCATATTCATAAAGGACACCCACACCACAAGGTTGGTGGCAACACACGATGCATCAGAGACCATCCAGGTGCAACTAACCATAGGCAAAACTGCTCTGCAATTTGTAGCATGTTACAGGCCACCATCTCAAACTCAGGAACCTCACATGGCCTTCCTAAAAACACTGGAGGGGATAAATGTATCTCCAAACACCATCATACTAGATGACTTCAACTACCCTAATATAGACTGGGAACACTACTCAAGCCCAAACACTCTAGCCCAAAGGTTCCTGGAGTTCATAAACTCAAATGCCATGGAACAACTAGTCACCATCCCCACAAGAGGAGAAAACATACTTGATCTCATCATCACGAACATGGGACCACAATGTTCAACACCGGAAGTATACCCCTCACTGGTGAGACCAGATCATAAACTAATCTCGCTGGAGGTCCTCATCCCGCCCCCACCTGAAATAAAAAGACCACAGTGAAAAACTTCTCAAAAGCCAACTTCACACTTCTAAAACTAGTGTGGTCTCCTTTAAGGCCCCTGAGCCGTGGTAAACATTACTCAAACCGCTGAATCACTTACAAATGCCTTCTACCAGCACCTACAGGACTGCATGGATCAGGCAATCCCAAACAAAACTAAGACTCTTTGTTCCAAAGGCAAGCGTCCAGTCTGGTGGACCCCAGCCATAAACAAGCTCTACAACAAAAGGAGGAAGCTACTACAAGATAGAGCAAAATCCTTGAAAGGTAAGACACCCTTGATCATTATAAGTAAAAAACTAAGAGCTCTCATAAAATCATCCAAGGCAAATTTTGAGAGAAAAATCGCCAAGGACTCAAAAGACAATCATAAGGCCTTATTTAGCTATGTTAGAAACCTAGGAGGAAACTCCCAGATATGCTCAGAATTAGTTCAAAATGATGTGAAGATTACTGAACCTACACACATTGCCAACATACTGGCTGACAGGTTCAGTGCAAACTTCTCCCTCCCCCCCAAAAGGAGAGATATCTATACCAGAGGATTGTAGCCCCCCAAACATCTCAACGCCCAGGTGAGAACTGCTCTCTCCAAGGCAAAAAACACAGCATCCATGGGACCGGATGGTGTCCCCGGCTGTGTACTCCATGAACTCAATGAGGAATTAAACCCGCAGTTAGGACAGCTGTTTAATCTTAGCCTCACCTCAAGATACGTACCCAAGGAGTGGCGCACGGCGACTGTGGTCCCACTTCACAAGGGCGGTGCCTCCACCGACCCTGGAAATTACCATCCCATTAGCTTGACAAGCCTTATCTGCAAAGCCATGGAAAGGATCATAATGGAACTCATAAATAAAGACATAGGGAACTTGCAGACTTTGGATCCAACCCAGTTTGGCTTTGTCAAAGGCAGATCATGCCTTTTAAACTTGGTTGACTTTTTCGAAACAGTCACCAAGGCCATTGATGAGGGTAAGGCAGTCCATACAGCCTACCTCGACCTGGCAAAGGCCTTCGACACAATACCCCACTCAGGTATCATCGAAAAACTCATCAGCTTGAATGTAAACCCATACATCACAAGATGGGTTGCAAACTGGCTAAGTGACAGAACCCACAGGGTCAGAGTTGCTGGCGCCATGTCAGACTCAAAGCCGGTCACAAGTGGTGCCCCACAGGGCTCAGTCCTGGGTCCACTCTTGTTCGGCATCTACTTTTCTGAAGTACAAGCAAACACAGGAGAGTTATGGCTGACAAAGTTTGCAGATGACTGCAAACTAGGTGCCATAGTCGAAAACACATCTGACACAAATATCCTTCAGAAGGGCCTCACAGAAACGGATAACTGGTGCAAGAGCCATGGCCTAAAGTTAAACGCCAAGAAATGCATAGTCATACTCTTCGGGAAAAACAAGGTTACCCCTAGCTACCATATAGGTGGCAATCTACTGAGCACAGAAGAAGTTATCAGGGATCTGGGGACCCAGGTTGACAGTAACCTTTCGTTTGACACTCACGTTGCTAAAGTAGTTAGGAAGACCTTCTACATTGCCCACCTGATCATGAAGGGATTCACATCTAGATCAAGGGAGGTCATCGTCCCCCTGTACTCATCACTCATTAGACCTATGATTGAGTACAATGCCCCATTCGGAATGTATCTGACCCGACACCTGCAGCAGCTGGAAAGGCCCCAAAAGTTCCTCACCAAAAGGATAAAGGGTCTCAAAAATATGTCTTATGCTGCCCGACTGAGAGAACTCCAGCTCTATTCAGTCGCATACCGCTTGCTCAGAGGTGACCTGTGCCTGACATACAAGGCCATGTCAAACCCAGATTTGATGAATATGCTTCACCTCAAAAAATCTAGATCCCTCAGAAACACAAGGGCGGAAGACTTAAACCTTGACACGGTTATTAATAGAACGTGCTGGAGGGACAGATTCATCACCCAGAGACTCCCTATGCTGTGGAACAAAATCCCGGTACATGTGAGGCAGAGCACCTCGCTGGCCTTGTTCAAGAGGAATCTTGACCAATGGATGGGAGATCGCAGATATACCCCAGGGATTACTTCAGTGTCACTGCTTGACAGAGGCACAGCAAAATAATAGGCATAGTTTTCTTCAAACTAAAGGGGTGGCGAAAGCCACATAACTATGGGCTAGGCTTGTAAATGCCCTTGGGCAGATAGCCTAGTATGAACCTATGAACCTATGAACCTATGAAATAAAAAAATAAATAAAAAAATTTCCCAAAACACAGCATAAGAAAATAACATGCTTAGTGTTAGTTTTGCTTTCATTAGCTGTCTCTATGCCAACCAAAAATATTTAAAATGCATCTAGTAAAAATAGAAAAGCTATGACTTATAAAAGGAATAGTCAAAACATGAAATCAAAGAAATTGAAAAAAAAAATGATTAAGTAAAAAATGCAGACACATAATATTCTTAATGAAGGTATAAGGAGTTTAAATGTGTAAATTATGGAAACCATTGCAATGAAATAAAATAATAGTACTGTGACAGAATAACACAATCCATAAAATCAGAAAATATAATGTGCAAGCAAATTAAATGAGACAAACCATAGTACAGAAAAGAAGAGTGGCAGATTAAACATTGCACTGGCATTAAGTACAATATAGAATGATATGTATTTTTTTCTAAAATGCAAATCTATAAAAAATGTAAAGCTCACAAAAGGCTGCACTTAACCATGATTAATACGGATATAAAGTCACGGGATATTTGTTAAAAACTAAGCCAAGTGTCTTGTGAAATCTCTGAAACTTTTCTCAGCCATGCTTATAATGTTCTCATCAATGCGTACAGAGCATAATATTGTTTTTTCCAGAAAAGGGAAGCTTAACATAGCTACTTGGAATTGTTAAATACACATGTACATGAGAATATATGAATCCATCTGGAATTGCATGCAACTCTGTAAGAAATGTTACAAAGTTTAAACCAAAAAAGAGGTCTGACAATTCACAGATGGTAGTGTTTTTATGTATAAAGCCAAAATCGACTATGTTTCTTTGAATGACAATATATTAGAATTTGCATTGTTAATCACAACATAATTTCTAGCAGCAGGGTGCAGAAGCAAACAATCATCCTTTCAGAAGAATAGCATACCATGCGATGGCAAGTAATTCATTGAAACGTTATCCCTTAAATGTTATGTGGAAATCAAAGGAAACAAAACATTTATACCTGCATAATGTTTGTTTACAAATCATCTCAAAAATATGTTCCATATTTAAACATAAGTTTAAGCAACATATTAATCTATTGCTAAATCACTGTTGCCAAACAGTAATTCTTAAAAAAGAGTAGGTCCTGAGATAAGATATACTTCACAGACTCAAGCAAGAAATACATATTTATAAAGTAAATATTCTGACTATATTAATATTTATTACAAAACCAGTATCATACCTTGGCATAAGTGTATGTATGGCACCTGAACTGTTTTCCTAACAAAGACAGAAAAGTTATAGTTTTACTATGAATTATACAAACTGTGGTATAGTGCCCCCCTTACAAGTGCTTGGGGCATGTGAAATTTCAGTTCTGGAGTAGTCTGGTAGGAGGAGCTACAGCACTCCCAAGTGGAGGAGGCTACACCCCTCCCTATAAAATAGGAAAACCAGAGACATTTGCCTGTCAATGCAGGCGTAATTTGTGTGTATAGAGAAAATTACAGAAAAAATTATAGTGGCTTCTAAGATTAGAGGGAAAACTGCCTGGAAAAGGTGGTTGCCTTGTGTCCCAGAAGGACTACTGTTTGGGAAAGACATTTGCCTGATACTTCAGCAGAGGGATTTGTCTAGGAATGGAAATGCCACCTATTTGCCTACTGAAGATAGGAATAAAAATGTAGGAATACTGAAGCAATAATTAGCAAATGAACTTATAGAATATAAACACATGCCTTTCAAGCACTAAATCATACTCACCTTCTAAACTGAGCAGTGCCATACATGAATAAGCTGGTATAAATGTGTGCCTGTCCATCCAATCATCAATAAGTGTATATATATATATATATATATATATATATATATATATATATATATATATATATATATTTATATATAGAAAACAAGACAACTGAGCTTCACTACTAGATAGCCTTCTGCAAACCAGACATGCTAGCAATTATACATATCCATTATAATTGATGGTGATATCATCCCACCAGGCTATGATATCATTTGTGTAGACTGCATCTCAAATGAGCTACAGGCATAGGTCTTATTTACTCCAAAAAAAAAAAAAAAAGCAAAAATAACCAAAAACGCCTTGACAATCCACAATTTGACAAATCTGAAATAGTGCTCACAATATGAAACTTAAACACGGTGTTAAGATATATTTTACCAGGTATCACAACCCACAGTACTACTACTCTAGAAAATATTGTCTTGCCTGAATACAAACATAAAATACACATCCTAATACTAAGACCATATCCATGACTGATATCTTTGCCTGTCTGTGGTGTTAGTTGTATTATGGGCGTCAATTGCTGTTTGACAGATCTCACTGAAAATGGTGGCTTTTGCATACTGGGTGTCTTCCTCTGTCTGTGCAATTTGCTCCTTGTTTCCCTCTTGCATGCCTCATTTCCCTAGCCTATTTACTTTTTGCCATTTTCTATTCTATTTCACATCCCTAGACACACCTCTGCATCCCATCTCTCTGCTTGGCATATATTACCTGTGATTTGAGTTTCTGAAGAAAATAAGGTGCATCTTCTGACAAGGATAAACTTGCCTTCCATGAATCCCTCACAGTACCAGGATCATTGGAACCAGTAAAAGAAGTCCATGCCCATCTGCTTGTAATAGTTGTTTAACCTGTATCAAGTCTTTCTAGAGTTTAAATAACTTCTTTGACAACTCATTAAAAAAGTATTTGATGATGGCCTCATGGTATTCCTCCAAGATTTTGGTTATTACAGGTTATTCTCTTCTTTGCCTGAAAAGACACAAGGGACATGACTATATAATGGTGTCTATTCCTACTTTATGACTTAGGAGCACCAACCTTGTGGAGGTTTTCAGTTGATGAGTTGTGGGATGGTGGGAGATGCATTACTTCCAAAATCATCACAGTGGGAAAAGAATGGCTATCTTTGTCTGGTACCTATTCAGGCGGACCCAGGAAAAGCACAATACCTCACCCAGACTAATTCTCTAGATTGTCTTGTTACTGATGATCAAGAGTCCATTTACTCTCTAGTTTAGATAAATTTTGCAGTTGTAAAAGGCTCTATGACCTTACAGTCCAGTCCCACAAGTTGACCTTATTATCTTCTGTCTATTTCGAGATAGGCCTCCATCTTAGCCACTATCTGCAACAGACTGTCTAAAAGCAGCACACCTTTAATCTTGAAAGACCGATTTAAACTTCTTCAAAAGTCAAGATGAGTGCTTGGCTCCATGATTACCTTTGATCCAATTTTCTTCTTACTTTACTGGACATGGTCAAAGAGATCAGACCATAGAAACATAAGAATAATACTGGAGATGTGAGCGCAGGGACCATAAGAGGCCTAGCCATATAAACATTTAAGGAGAAACACTTAGAAGTTCTTACCACCATTTATGAATACTTAATAGTGCTCCCCTTTCAAATCAAGCAGGGCTGTGCATGGTAACCCTAACATAAAATTCTCTCTGCACATCTAATCAACACTAGCCTAAAAGACAGACAAAGCAGTACTTTACTTGACCTGCAGTCGTAACTTATTCAATAGGCTGGCAATATGTTGAGTAAAGAACCTATCCCTCCAGTGAGCTTTGTTTATTTGTTGGTGTAGACATTAGTCCCTATTGTAGACATTTGTTTATTTTTATTTATTTATTTATTTACATTTGTTGACCAGGAGTGTCTGACTGGACGTAGGTCCATTTTCAGTGTAGGCCCGGGGAGAAAAGCTCCACAGTTAAAATATACAGACAGTAGTAACATTGGATTTACATAGCGATTAACAATTTGATCAACATAGCAATTAATAATTACAAACATAGATACAGATGAAGAACATAGTACATCAATAGACAACTAGAATCTTTATCATCTGAGAAGTACATAACAAACATTAACAATTCTTACATTAAGAAGTTTCTGCTGTATAATAAGTAGTTAGGCTTATGAGCATCCGAGATTGCTATCATCAAGGTCATTAGTGGGGTGGAAAGAAAGGTAGCCACAGTAGTCAGGAAATCCTTCTACTTGGCACACCTCATCACAAAAGGTTTCTCATCCAGAAAAAAGAGATAATTTTTCCCCTCTACTCATCACTCATTAGACCCATTATAGAGTACAATGCCCCTTTTAGTCTGTACCTCACAAGAAATCTACGACAACTGGAAAAGCCGCAGAAATACCTCCCAAAGAGGATTACTGGCCTCAAACAGATGCCCTATGCAGACCGTCTCAAAAAACACCAGCTTTACTCCATCGCATATCGCCTACTTAGAAGTGATCTCTGCCTAACATACAAAGCTATGTCAAACTCAGAGCTGTTGGACATGCTCCACTTAAAGAAATCCCAATCCCTCCAAGCAACACGATCTAGGGACCTAAACCTTGTCACCACAATAAACAGAACATGCCGGAGAGATAGATTCCTGTCCCAGAGACTTCCCATACTCTGGAATAGAGCTCTTCATTAGCACTCTTCAAGAAAAATCTTGATGATTGGATGGGAAATAGGAAATTCACCCTGGGGATCACCTCTGTGGCTTTGCTCGACAGTGGCATAGGAAAATTATTTTCTTGGGTGGCAAAAGCCAGGGTACCTTTTTGGCTGGGCTTATATAGGCCCCAGGGCCGATAGCCTAGTATCTACCTATGAACCTATGAACCTAGGTAGTGGGTGGATGGGGTGGGTGATATTAGAAGGGGAATTGCAAGGGCATAGCCAGCATGTTTTTAGGTGAATTTTTAGTAAAGTTTTGAAGTGGGTGCATGATGGTATGGAGGTAATTGTGGGTGGGAGGGAGTTCCATAATTTGGCTATGGCACAAGAGAATAGTGCTTCTCTAGCTGAGTTATTGGCTTTAGTGACCAGTAAGTGATTTTTGTTGCTGGATCTTAGTGGTCTGGTGGTGTGATAGGGTTGGAGTAGATTCAGGAGGGATGGGACTTTTAGTGGATGGTTTACTAGTTTGTGGGCGAATGTGAGTTGATACCATTGAAGGAGGTGAGGGAGTTCAAGCCAGCCCAGTTCAGCAAGTGAGAGACAGTGGTGACTACGGTAGGATGCCCCTGTGGTTAATTTGGCAATTTTGTTGTAGCAGGTCTCAAGCTTGTTTAGATCGCATTGCCTTAGGTTGATATATATTGGAGAGGCATAAAGTAGGGTGGAGATAAGGTGGGAATTTGTTACTGAAATCTTTGCTGCTTTGGTGAGAAGTTGCTTATTTCTGTATAACACTCCTAGTTTTTTGTGGACTTTTTTTATGGTCATGGATATGTGAATGTCAAATTTAGTTTATTGTCTATTTCCACTCCTAGCAATTTGGTGTGTTCTGTTGGGTGTATAGTGGTGTTGCTTTTGCTGTGATGTTAAAGTGAGAGTTACTTTGAGTATGTTTGGTGGGTTGGAAGATGAGTAGTTTAGTTTTGTTTGGGATGAGTATTAATTGAGCATCGGATAACCACAATGTCTGTATTGTATATTTCATGTCATTGCATATTAGGCAAGCAGGGCTGATACGTTTATAATTACCCAGGTCTGTAAAGGTGCTACTCTTTTGTAGAGGAGTCACAGTGGCTGTTCTCCAGGTGTAAGACACAATTTCTGTGAAAAAGCAGAGGTAGAAAAGTTTTGGTTGAAGTTTGGGAAGTGCGTACTTGACAGTGATGATAAAACAATAATTTCTCTGGACCCACTCCTTAAACAACAGTTTCAAAACTTCAGTGTTATGGTCTTGACCATAGGATGTTCAAAGTTTTGAAAGTTTGAGATTCAAAAGTAAACCTATATATATATATATTTATATATATATATATATATATATATATATATATATATATATATATATATATATATATATATATATTTTATTTTATTTTACATTTGTTGACCGGGCTAGTCTAGCTGGAGATATTTCCATTTTCAGTAGAGGCCCGGGGAGAAAAGCTCCACAGAGAATACATAAAGAAAAACATCATAGTGTTTATAAGAAAGTTAGTAAAAGACAAAAACTAACAACTCTACAATATAATATTATTACTAAATGAATTAATTACTACCACACACAGTTGCAGTCCAAAAAACCTTATACAAAGATAAAATACTTTGTATGATAATGATACTAAATAAATTAATTACTACTACACACAGTTACAGTCCAAAAAAGAGAAAAACAAAAATTTTACAAAGATAAAAAAATACTTTGCATGATAATGATACAGGATAGGAGGTAAGAGAAAAGAGAGCTAAGAATGAGGGAAGTTAGAAGGGATTAGTTATGGAAAAGAGAGCAAGTAAGACAGTCAACAAGGAAAGAAGTATTAGGAAGACAAGTGGGAGTAGAAAAAGAAAGCCAAGTGGAGGATAGAGTCAGCAAGAAGTAGGAGGTCGTTTTAAAGTACAGTAGAAGTAGTGGAAAGTTAATCAGGTTTACTACAGGAACAAAGCCAGTAATTTTGGAAGTGCAGTTTAATGTTTTGTTTGAAAAGAGGCAATGATGTAATCTTTGTTATGTTGCTAGGTAATGAATTCCATTTTGTACCTACTGAATTGGTAAAAAGGGAGTCACCAGCAGTGTTATTTGATTTTATAGAACTAGTCAAGAGTTTACTAGAAGAGCGGAGAGAGTTAAGATTGTTATAGGGGATTATGAGTTGTGAGAGTATTGGGGTGTTCTTAGGTTGGTACAGTATTTTATGGGCAATAGTGAGTTGTTGGATTGCAAGATAGTTCTGAAACTCTAGCCAGCCTAGTGGTTTTAAGTTAAGACAGTGATGGGTTCTGTAGGGGTTACCTGTAGCGAAGCGGGCAATGTTATTATAGTAGGTTGCCAATTTGGTAAGGTTGGTTTTCTTGAGGTTGGTAAAGATGGGAGAAGCATAAAGAAGAGTAGAAATAAGATGGGAGTGAGCAATCCTAGTTCTAGTTAATGGCGTAAGAAAAGGTCTAATACGATATAAGGATCCTATTTTTCTATTGACAAGTTTTGTGGAGTTGTTAATGAGTTGGTTGAAAGAGAGATTATTGTCAATTGTAATACCTAACAGTTTAGTGGTAGAGTCGGGTGAGATGACAGTGGCATTGTTGGAGGAGATGGTGAAGTTTAAGGGGGAGGTCCTAGAAGTGGGGGTGAAGAGAAGAAGTTTAGTTTTTTTAGCATTTAATAAGAGGAAATGACTGGAGAACCATGTTTCTACGGTATTAAAGATTTTTTGAGTATGAGAGATAAGTTCTGAGGTGGAAGATGCTGAGCAGATGAGTGTAGAATCATCAGCATATTGAATGCAGGTAGCTTGAGGGATTATATTTTGAAGATCATTAATGAAGAGGGAAAAGAGAAGTGGGCCAAGAATAGAGCCTTGTGGAACTCTGATAGAAACAGGCAAAAGAGAAGAAATGTGGTTATTCCAAAGAACTGCTTGTTTTCTGTTTGTAAGATAAGAATTAAACCATCTAATGGCTGGGATATCAAAAGATAGGGATTCAAGAGTATTAATTAATAAAGAGTGGTTAACCATATCGAATGTTTTGGATAGGTCAATGAAGAGGGCAGAAGAGAGTAGGTTGTTGTTATGGGTCAGATTAATAGTGTCTACAAAGGAAAGCAGGGCGGTAGTAGTACTATGATGTGGTCTGAAGCCATGTTGACAGTTAGCTATAATGTTGTGAAGAGAGAGGTGTTGTACAAGCTGATGGTGGATACATTTCTCCATAATTTTGGCCAAAGGAGAGAGGAGAGCAATAGGTCTATAGTTGGAGTAGTCTATAGAGTTTCCACCTTTATGTAGTGGGATAATATGAGAGACCTTCCAGATATCTGGGATGATTCCTACTTTGATCGTCCTATTTATGAGAATATATTACATATACATACATATACACACACGTGGAAAGATTGAAAGATACGGATACATACAGACATACAGTCAGAGACATTGACAAATACATACACACAGGTGTACACACACATGGACACAGGTCACACGTACATATACATACACACACACACACACACACACACACACACACATATATATATATATATATATATATATATATATATATACACACATACACACACGCACACACACACACACACACACACACACACACACACACACACACACACAGAGTATATATATATATATTTATATATATATATATATATATATATATATATATATATATATATATATATATATATATATATAAGAGAGAGAGTCAGAGAGCGAGAGAGCTATATAAATATATATATATATATATATATATATATATATATATATATATATATATATATATATATATACATATATATATATATATATATATATATATATAGATATATATATATATATATATATATATATATATATATATATATATATTAGATAAATAGATACATAGATACAGAGAGAAAGAGCGAGAGAGCAATCAATAGAAAATTGTATTGGATGCTGTTCTATTGATTGCAAGTCATTAAATGGGACAACTACCAAATCTACATGTCTCACACCCTCATTATATTTGCTAACCATAAGATAGTGCAACAGCACAACAGTGGTGAAAGGGAGAACTTATTTAATTTTTTTTAATTTAATTTTATTTTACATTTCATAACCGGGGTGTCTCAGCTGAAAAGACGCTTTTTCAGCAGAGGCCCGAGGAGAAAAGCTCCACACAGAAAAATAATTACAGGTACATTTAGATATTTAGACATGATCAGTATACACACAAATTACAATAGACATGTTTTTACAGTGGTATGCAGCACATCAGCAGTTACAGTGGAGAGAAGCAACAAGAAAACATTAATTTAAAAATAAAGGTAATTATTAGATTTGTGGTTTACAGCTGAAATTTGGAACATAGGTAGAATGCATACATAGTACATAGGTACAGTACATACACTGTACATTACCCAGAGTTTGTGAGTAAGTTTGAGAACTGTTATCAAGTACACTAGGCTTAGTATGTACCCTTATCCGCTTTCACTAGCCTGGGGAGCAGTCATTGCACTGCCAACTTTGCTTGAGATGTTGTCTAATGAGGTTTGTAAAGGAGGCTACTGATGATGTGTTTTGTATGCTAGTGGGGAGAGAGTTCCATTTTTTAACCACTGAACTACTATACAGTGTGTCTCCAAAGCTATTATATCTGTTGGTGACTTCTAGTAGTAGCTTGCTTGATGATCTAAGAGGCCTTTTGGCTGAGTGAAGTACTAGGTTTGTGAGGGCAGGACACTTATTGGGGAGGTAATAGATAGAGTGACAGAAGCAGATCTGATTGTAGGTTAGGAGGTTGGGCAGTTGAAGCCAGTGGAGCTGTCTCAAAGCAGTACAGTGATGAGTTCTATATGAGCAATTTGCAGCAAAGTGGGCCATTCTGTTATAGCAGGTTTCCATTTTGCTTAGTTCAGTTTTGTTGAGATTAGTCAGAATGGGAGATGCATAGAATAGTGTGGATTGAAGCTGGGAGGTAGCAATGGTTAATCTTGTGTTGTTGGTAAGAAATGGTTTGATACGGTAGAGTGACCCTAGTTTAGCATGTACTTTTTTAACAGTTAAGTTGAGATGACTATCACATTTTAGGTGGGAGTCTATGGTTATTCCCAATAGCTTAGCCTGTGCCACTGGAGCGATTGGAGTAGCATTTGTGTAGTAGATAGTGAATTGACTGTTAACAGTGTTTTTGTTAGAACTGGTTATAATCATAAGCTGAGTTTTCTTTGGATTAAGGAAAAGTTGGGCTTTGGTAAGATAGTTTTCAATGTCAGAGAATGCTAGGTGAGTTGTTTGCAGAAGGGTGGGAATATTTTGTGCAGCACAGATTAAGGTAGTATCATCTGCATACTGAATGATAGATGCATGCTGTGTGGAGGTATGGAGGTCATCTGTGAAAATTATGAACAGTAGTGGTCCTAAGATAGAACCCTGTGGGACTCCTATAGTTATGGGCAGCTGAGGAGAGAGAGAATTTTCCCATTTCACAGCCTGGTACATGTCAGTTAAGTAGCTTTGGAGTGAGGTAAGAGTGGAATTTGGTGATATTGGTTGTTTGTTTAGCAGGATTTGGTGTGAGACTGTGTCAAATGCTTTGGACATATCCAAAAACAGAGTTGACACTTGCAGGCATTTGTATTTGAGATGGTTTATTGTGTCTGTGAAACAGAGTAGAGCTGTGGTGGTACTATGGACAGGTCTGAAACCAGGTTGAGTAGGTGACAGGATTTTGTTGTCTAGGAGATATTTTAGCACCTGGGTATGGATGCATTGTTCTATGATATTGGCCAGGGGCATAAGTACAGCAATGGGTCTATAGTTATTAAGTTCAGTGGAGGTCCCACCTTTATGTATGGGTATAAAATAGGATATTTTCCAGAGTTTGGGCACATAGTTTTCAACAACTGATCTGTTTATGAGAGTGGAGATTGGGATAGCAACAGCATCTGCTGTGAGTTTCAAGAAATAGCTGGGGAGTAGGTCGCCTGCTGTTGATGAGGTTTTTAGTTTTGAGAGCATGCTTTTGACTGAGGTGGTGGAAACTGTTGTGAGGGTAAAGCTTGTATTAGTGTTATTTGCGTTGGGGGAGATAGTGAGGTTGGAACTGTCCTGTGATACTAAGGAAAGAATTGAGTTCACAAAGTGGGAGTAAAATTGTGTTTTGATGGGAACCTTAGTGTCAGGGGTGGTTGGTTTGGGGGTAGCCTTTTGAGTGGGTTTTAGCAGCTGGTTTACATTTTTCCAAAATTTTGGGGGGTTGTGTTCATATTTAGTCTGTAATGTCATGTAGTGGGATTTTTTTGCCCAGCCTAATGAATTTTTTGCATCATTATGCAGTTCTTGGTACCTAGTTAGGCTTTGTGTTTCTTTGTTTTTTTGATAGTAAAGCCAGGCAGTGTCTCTGGACTTGAGGATTTGTTTGGTTTCTTTACTGAGCCAGGGATTTGTAGAGGTTCTAACCTTGATTTTGCGCAATGGAGTGACGTGTCTAGGTGTTGTAGAAATGTTTTGTTGAAATATGCTATAGCCTGGTGAAGTGGGAGGATTTTTTTGGGGGGGTCCAGTCACAGAGTATTGAGGACCTCAGGAGAGAATGTTTTTGTGTTTCTAGTGGATTTATAGTTAGTGGTTTTGCATAGGCTTGTTCTAATATGTACAAGGTATATTATGTTGCAGTCATTTAAGGTATCTGGGAGACTGCCTGTGTGGGGGTACAATGTGGGGTTTTTAGTTAGGACCCAGTCAAGGATGGATTCCTTTTTAGATTTTTTTATCACATCTAGTTTGAATTTGGACTAGCTGCTCGTAGCCATGGAGATTTATTAGATTACTTGATGGTTCTGATATACAGGTGCCCCAATCGAGGTTGAAATCCCCCAGAATAAGGGTTCATAGATTCATAGGTTCATAGGTAGGTACTAGGCTATCAGCTCTGGGGCATATACAAGCCCAGCCTAAAAGGTACCCTGACTTTTGCCACCCAAGAAAATTATTTTCCTGTGCCATTGTTGAGCAGAGCCACAGAGGTGATCCCTGGGGAGAATTTCCTATTTCCCATCCAATCATCAACATTTTTCTTGAAGAGTGCTAATGAGGAGCTTTGTTTGATATAGATAGGTAGTTTATTCCAGAGTATGGGAAGTCTCTGGGACAGGAATCTATCCCTCCGGCATGTTCTGTTTATTGTGGTGACAAGGTTTAGGTCCCTAGAGTGTGTAGCTCGGAGGGATTGGGATTTCTTTAAGTGTAGCATGTCCAACAGCTCTGAGTTTGACATAGCTTTGTATGTTAGGCAGAGATCACCTCTGAGTAGGCAATATGCGGCAGAGTAAAGCTGGAGTTTTTTGAGACGGTCTGCGTAGAGCATCTGTTTTAGGCTGGTAATCCTCTTTGTGCGATATTTCTGCAGCCTTTCCAGTTGTTGGAGATGTCTTGTGAGGTACATACCAAAAGGGGCGTTGTACTCTATAATGGGTCTAATGAGTGATGAGTAGATGGGAACAATGACCTCTTTTTTCTGGATGAGAAACCTTTTGTGATGAGGTGTGCCACGTAGAAGGATTTCCTGACTACTGTGGCAATGTGATTATCAAAGGAGAGACTACTGTCCACCTGTGTCCTAGGGTCTCTTATCACACTTTCGGTGTTAAGTATACTGCTGCCTATGTTGTTGTTCATGGGTACAGAGTTTCTTGTAATTATGTGGAAGAACACCAAGATAAAAAGTCTTCAAGGCTAGCAGGTGTATTACCAGGTGGAATATAGATCACAATCATGGTGATGATCTTTTTAGGGTGAAGTTGAAGTTGTGAGATAAGTATGTCCCAATTATTAGGGGAGGGGTAGGAGTTTGGTATTTGATGAAGAGTTAAGTTGGACTTATACAGTAAGGCAGTTCCACCCCCTTTATGAAGTGGTCTGTCTTGTCTAATGATATTGTAACCAGTAGGGAGAACTTCTGACTTAGTTATGTTTTTATTTAGCCAGGTTTCTGTTAAAGCAACTCTGTCTGGGGAGTAGTGTGCTATTGTGGCCTGCAGTTCAGGTATTTTATGTTTGATACTTCCAATATTAATATTTCGCATTAAGAGATGGTTGGTTTTGCTGCTGTTGTTGATATGCCCAGGGATGAAAATAGTGGGGGTATTATGTTCTGATAATTGGGTTGGAGAAGTTTGTGTTGGACAGGATGGATTTGGGCCTGGTTTGGGGTGGATGTCCCCACTTATGGCGAGCCTGGTGTTGGAATGGTGATACATATGTTTGGTGATGAGTGTGAGAAAGTATTGTGTTTTTTTTTTTGAGAAAGAATGAGAGCATATCTGTTTAGTTTTGAATTGGTCAGTTATGTAGCTCTTAAACAATAGTGGGCAGATATTATTATAATGTGTGGTGTCTGTATATGAGAGTGCATAATACAGTGTTGTGCTACTAAGTTTAGGGATATTGCTAGAGTGATAACTTGTGAAGTTATAAAGAATTATAAGAAGACAGACTAGACTTAGTTGTGTGATAGTCATGGTTATAAAGTTTAAGTTGGTTCTAGGTGGAGCTGTGGATAGGAATTATAGGGTTGTAGTATATGTGGATGGGTAAGTAGTGTGGGGTGATGTAATAATGCCTAGGGGGAATGTGAGTGGTTGGGAGTATTGTGTGGTGTAGCAAGTGGGTGTGGTGTAATGTGAACTGACTTGAGGAGCTGTGATTGTTGGAGGTGATAGGAGGTTGAGATGTGGGTGTGGTTGGGATTACTATAAATGTAGAGATAGTGGGGATAGGTGGGAATTGGGGCAGGGGAGTGGAGAGAGCCTGAGCATTAGTGAACGGAGTGGGGCTGAGCCCACCAGGACAAAAGTAATGGGAGGCAAAATGTAAGTGTTACTTTACAAATCTGAACATTTCAACAAATTCCTGAGGTCTAATGGCTTACCAGCAAAATTCAATTGCTGAATAGCACTTGTGTCCTGGTGGGAGACTAGTAAATTAAGGATGGCTCCATACACAGCAGGAATCTAATATAGACTTAGCATTGGGAGAGGGGAATAGCACAAGGGGTGTAAACCAGGTGAAATGCAAAGAAACCAGCCAAACCAGAGAGAGGCAAGCAGTGGACATCTATCAGTGAAGGCCTCAGAGGGGGTGAGTAATAATTTAAACTCTACCTGTAAAGTGAAAGAGAGAAGAGACAGCAAAGTTTATTAAGGTTGGGAGTGTGTCTTCACATTGACTTGCTTATTAGTAGCCAGTTTATGCACAGATTACAGTAGGAAGATACATTTGCAATGAAGGGGAATGTATAGAGATGCAAATAAACAGATGGGGCTCAAGTGATACAAACTAAGGCAGACAGCACTGAGAGGGCTGCTTGACGGTTAATTTTGTAGAATATGAACAGTCAAAACGTATGTGTTCAAGGGAATTGAGTATGTGACAGTTTGTATAAACTGTGATGTACTGAGTACTGTGAGCTCTGAACTATGAGTAATGGAAAAATACTGAACAAACAAGAGTCTGCCTGAAAGCAGGAAACTGTGCCTTTTATGGAAGTATATCCAACTCTCTCTGTCTGCCTAGAGATATGATGATGTGAATTGTCTTATGATTATGGGTAAACCTTTGATTGGTTAATTGCCCTTTATAATGATCTAATTGGTTCATTTCTTTATCTTTGTATTGTCAGCAATATCACCAGTATATAAGCTTGTTTATTCCTTTGTTCTGGGAGTCTCCCTGATGCTTTCCATGAGGCTTCCGCACGTGTGTGCTGTAGTTAATAAAAGCCACTGAAAGAGAGAAAGAACTGTATCTGTCTTCATTCTTAAAGTAATGTATGACTTAACAATTGGTGCCGTGATTCAGATTTGAATTAAGAGCAAGCTGCAGCAGTCGAGAACTGAACAAAATACTGCTAAAGGGCCCACAACAGATTTTACTGTTTTCGTAGTATTTCTTTCATTTTTCTGTCCCTGTCTGCCTTCTAAAGTTTTATGAACAAAATTTTTTTACTTATATCTGACAAAGTAATGATTTCTCTCCTTCAGTCGTTTTAAGGTAAGTGGCATGCATTTCTTTTCTGCTTTGAATGCGTAGTATGTGAGTGGGGTTAATACGGAAAATACTGGCATCATACGTATGAAAGGAGGAATGATAGTGGGGTAACAAGATGTTTTTATAACGTCTTAGCTAAACCTGTGTTTAACAGGTATAGCTTATTGAGTGAGAGTGAGATAACAAGACATTTTCATAATGCCCTAGCTAAACCTGTGTTTAACAGGTATAGCTTATTGAGTGAGAGTGGGGTAACAAGACGTTTTTATAATGACTTAGCTAAACCTGTGTTAAACAGGTATAGCTTATTGAGTGATAGTGGGGTATTGAGTGAAAATGGGAGCGAGTGCGGGAAAAATAAATGAGCCAGAAAAAGGTACACCAGCTGGTTATATGTTTTATCGAGTGTCCTGGGACAGATGTATGTTTTTAGATCAGTGGATCACCCTTACTAATGATGACGGCGATCTTGCTTTTCCGGAAAATGGTGGTTTTAATAAAGGTGTTCTGACTAATTTACGAAAAAAGTTAAAAAAGAAAGGAAAACTACCAGGGTTGTGCTGGGCAGCTTTTAATGATTGGATGCGTGAGGCTAAAGAATGGGAAAAAGATTCGGTCGTTAGTAGTCTTAAGGATAGTCAACAAAATTTAAAAGAGCAGATAAAGGAACTGCGACAAACTGCTAAGAATCTAGATATAACTAACGGTAAACATTTAAAAGAACCACCCTTTAAGGGATTATATCTGGTACAAGGGTTAAATAAATTATAGATACCTGAATCATCTGAAGATGATAATCCATGGTTCCCCCCACCCCTACGGCTCCTCCACCGCAATATCAGCCTTCACAACTACAGGATGGAACTGTTAGCTCCACAATACAGAGTGAAGGCCGGCAGAGGGAAAAGCAAATCTTTCCTGACCCCAGATGAGGAGATCAGGTGATAGGAGGTCAGTCTAGCTATAGAACAACCTGACCAAATAGATACAGGCAAATCATCCCCTAGAGTAACCTGCTTTAAGGTAAAGAAACAGCACAAAAGAAAAGTGCAAATGCTTTTTGACCCTAGGTCCAGTCAGCCAAAAATACCTCAAAACAGGAAAACTGTATATTCACACAAGGGTAAATATTATAAGCAATGCCCAATTGTGATTAAGGACAAGGATGGTTACATTAGTTCGGATAAATCTAATCAAAGCTTTACTTCCGATTCAAGCATGGGCTCATCAGATGAAGCAGGAGTATTTCCACTGAGGGAGGTTCCAAATCAAGCACATGCTAGAGTTGTGGAACAACCGGCTACTGTAGTCGTACCTAGGGCATGGTTGGCAGTTGATTTTCAAGCTATTACTAAATCACTTCCACCCATTCATAATAACCCAGCAAAGTTTCAATCCATATTAGCCATACACATTTGTTTACAAAATCCTACTATAGAAGAAGTTAAAGCTGTCCTCCAATACGCTGTTCCAGCTGATCTGAATAAATGTATCTGGGATCATGCCAATGTCCCCACCCCAATACCAAAGCATAACACACAAGGGGAAAATGGTTTTGAAGCAGTCAGATAACGAATAGTTGATGCTATCATTGTCATAGTGCCACCTACCCCAAATTGGTCTAAAATAAGTCAGTCATACAGAGAAAAGACAAACCTATAGATGAGTACCTACAATGACTTACTGATGCCTTTGAGGCATATTCTGGATACCCGGAGCCCACCGAAGGGCCAGCACAGAGTGGGCTGTCAGCCGCTTTTGTGGATGGGTTACATCCTCAAGTAAGAGATAAATTAAAAGAAGTATGTTTGAATTGGCTTAGTTTGGGCCTGCATGAGTTAGTTCAGCAAGTACAATACCTATCTGACCATTTGGCTAAAGAAAAAAAAGGATTTACTGGATAAATTATTACAAGCACAAATTCAAATGTGTAACACTTTTGGCCAACCTGAGGTAGAGGACGAGGGCGGGGAAGAGGGAGGGGTAAAGGTCACAGTCCAGCTACTCAAAATAAACAAAACTATCAAGGTACGCAACCGACCCAACCTCAGAATCCCAGTAATCAGACTGAGTGTTTCAATTGTGGCCATGTAGGCCATTGGAAAAATGAGTGTCCATATTTGGCTGAACAACCTGCACCAAACACTGAGGCGCCACAACAATGGAATTCTAATTGGATGCCAAACCCTTGACAGCAACCACAATGAAGGTTCCCTGAACAGAAACAACAGCAGTTGTACCCCTTCCTTCCTGTGGATCAGGACGGGCCACATGTCATGTTACTGGTTAAAAAGAAAACCATATCCATTTTTGATTGATACCAGAGCGACTAAGTCTATGCTAACTAGCAGAACAGCCATGAATATTCCACTTTCTAATAAAGTAACTAAAGGAGTAGGTGTCTCTGGTATACCTATTGAGTATTCTGAAACTGTCCCAGTCCCAATAACTTTGGGATCGTTGCAGGATAATCATGCGTTTTTGGTAGGACCATCAGCGCCTTTAAATTTATTAGGAAGAGACTTGCTTTGCAAAATGGGGGCCACCATTATTTGCACAGCTGATGGAGTTTATCTCCAAGTACCTTCAGACCAACAGGACACTATTTTAGCAGCCTTGGATGATACCATCACATTACAACCAATGTGTAGTCAGTCAGATTCTAACAGAAATGAAGATTTACACTCCCTACCCTCTTACTTGTGGACAACTCATGATAATGATGTAGGATTGTTGACTTCAGCTATCCCTGTAAAAATAACCCTAAAATCAGGAGCAAAGTTGCCATGAGTACCACAGTACTCTCTGACGGCTGAGGCTATCTCTGGTATAGCCCCTGTTATTTCTGCACTAACACAGCAAGGGATAATAGTACCCACCACAAGCCCATGTAACACTCCAATATTGCCAGTAAAGAAACCTGGTAAACAAGCTTACAGATTTGTGCAGGACTTACAGGAAGTTAACAAAGCAGTTATGCCTGTCTTCCCAATTGTGCCAAACCCAGCTACTATTTTAAGCTGTATCCCACCTACAGCTAAATGTTTTACAGTAATAGATATTTCCTCAGCTTTCTTCTCCATTCCAGTACATTCTGGCAGTCAATATCTGTTTGCTTTTACCTACAAAGGGCAACAGTATACTTGGACTCGATTGCCTCAGGGGTATGTAGAATCCCCAACTTTATTTTCAAGGGAAACGCATAGACAATTACAAGATTTACAACTACCGTCACGTTCAGTTCTAGTCCAGTATGTGGACGATATACTTATAGCCTCCCCAGACAGTAACTCATGTAAGGAAGATTCTTTTTTAGTGTTAAAATTTTTAGCTAGATGAGGATTTAAAGTAAATAAATCAAAACTACAATATTGTCAAGATAAAGTACAGTATTTGGGACACATTATTGAAATGGGTTCTCGCCGGATACTCCCTAACTGTATCAGTTCTATTCAAAATGCACCACGTCTTGTAACCCAGAGGCAACTTAGAGGGTTCCATGGTCTAGCAGGATACTGCAGACAGTGGGTGTCTAATTTTTCAGAAATTACCGCCCCTCAGCTGCAACTCTTGAAAAAAGATATTACAGACCCTCTACCCTGGACGTCACAGCATGATGAGGCTTTTCAGGCAATCAAAATAGCCTTAGTAAATCCTCCTGCCTTAGGGTTACTGGACTATTCCAAACCTTTTGTTTTCTTTTGTTGCAAACAAAATAAGACTGCTCTGGGTCTCTTAACCCAGCAACGCACTGGAGGATACCGACCAATTGCTTACTATAGCACTCAATTGGATCCGGTTGCTTCTGGTTACCCAGCTTGCTTATAGGCTGTGGCAGCTGCTGCCATCTTGGTAGACATGGCAGCTCTGCTAACCCTGGGACATGACACTGTATTAGCAGTCCCACATACTGTTCAAGCCTTGCTTCTGAAGACTAAAACACAATCTTTCAAATGCACGCCTTACTAAGTATGAGATAAGTTTAATGGGAAATCTTGCTTTACAAGTTAAACGCTGCCCACCACTAAACCCTGCCTCTTTAATGCCAACCTCAGATGAGGGCAAACCACATGATTGTGTGCTTGTGGTTAACTCTGTTCTTTCTCTTAGGTTAAATTTATATGATACTCATTTACAAAATCCTGATTTAGTTCTTTTCGTTGATGGATCCTGATTAAGAACAAACTCCAGAAAATTCCAAGCTGCTTGGTCAGTCTGTACACCGACTGAAGTATTGCAATCAGCACGATTGCCTACAGGCGCCTCCGCACAGGCCGCAGAATTAGTGTCATTGTCACATGCATGTAAATTAGCTAAAGACAAGTCTGTTACTATTTATACTGATTCCCATTATGCCCATGGTGTTGTTCATGATTTTGGCATATTATGGAAAGAACAAAGGTTCTTAACATCCTCAGGAACACCCATTAAAAAACATTTTTATATCAATAATTTATTACAAGACTTACTGTTACCTTCTGAAATTGCCGTTGTTAAATGCGCAGCCCATCAATCCAATGACACTTTCGAAAGTAAGGGCAATAATTTTGCTGACTGGGCTGCTAAACAGGCTGCTTTCTCACAAACTGTTCAGGGTCACTTTCTGCAGCCATTACAATCTATGAAAACTTTTGATGAAACAGTGCTAAAAGCTTTACAGAATGAGGTTTCAGAATCAGAAAGAAGAACATGGCTGGCTCAAAATTGTTTTAAACACTCTGATTTAATTTGGCAACATCCAGATGGCAGATTGGTCTGCCCCTTATCCATGCTAAATTCCCTCATTAAAGCTTATCATTTGCCAGCCCATGTTGGGGTACAAGCTTTAATAAAACAAATCCAAAAGGATCGGTTTGCCCCAAAGCTTTCTGCTTCTGTACAACACTTTGTGAGCACGTGCTTCATTTGTTTACAGTACAATATTTCCAAAGGCACAATGGCTCCCGCACAACCCTTACCAAATCCATTGGGACCATTTTGTGCTTTGCAATGGGATTTTATTGAATTACCACTTTGTGCATGTTTTAAATATGTTTTAACTGTTGTTGATGCTTTTTCTGGATGGTTAGAAGCATACCCTTGTGCGAAAAATGATGCTATCTCAGTTGCTAAAAAACTTTGTTATGAATTCATACCTCGATTTGGTGTTTCTTGTTATATATATATTCAGATTGTGGAACAGATTTTACAGCTCAATTAATTGACTCAGTGTGTACTTTGTTGGGCATCACTCTAAAATTTCATTTCGCATATAGACCGCAAGCATCTGGGATCATTGAACGCATGAATTAAACACTGAAAACTAGACTAGCGAAAATTACGAATGAAACAGGACTCACTTGGGTACAGGCCTTACCACTAGTTTTGCACTCTATGAGAGCTCAAGTACATCCTACTAAAGGTCTTTCTCCTCATGAAATCCTGATGGGCCGTCCTATGCGCATGCCCATGACTCCACCACCACCCTTTTCTGAGTACGATGCGTTTGATCATGATGTTATTGTATACTGCACTTCTCTTGTCTCTTTCTTACAATGTTATCACCACCAAGTAGCAGCGGCACAACATAACCCTGATCCTTTCACGTCTTCTGAACTACAACCAGGTGATTGGGTGTACGTCAAGTCTTTCTCCAGAAAAACAGCACTGCAACCTCATTGGAAGGGGCCCTACCTGGTTCTATTGACAACATCTTCAGCAGTACGATTACAAGGCTCAGCCACCTGGATTCATATATCACATGTTAAGAAAGTCATCCCTTCTGAAAATCAAACTCCTCTACCTTTCACAGCTCCAGATTCTCCACCTATTGCTTCCCAAACTTGAAGCCATACTGTCCCTGTACCTGATAATGTCTGACATTTCTCCAATCAGAACACTTCTCAATTCCAACACAATTCAACTGAAACCACCATTTCCACAAAAGTACTGTACAGCTATTTTGCTGGTTATTTTTGTTGTTCTCATATTTCTACTGTGGCCATTTCTATTTTCTGCTACAGTAACACCTCATGCCAAAAGAACTGCATGGCATCCACCATTCAATACCTACCAAGCTATAAAATATACTTATGCATCATCCCTTAATGTCTCCAATTGCTGGATCTGTACTGCCATCCCTACGGTTAATGGGGGACTGATGCTAAATATAGTTCCTTTAGGGATTGAAGAGACTTGGATGAATCTGATCTATGACACATCGAGTTATTTCAAAACACAAAGTAGCATTACAGTTGTCTGCCCATCAAAATGGAACTGTGTGTTTTCAAAAACTTGATAAAACCAGAGTAGGGTGGAGCCATTGTAACAAAACAGTGGTATATAACTGCACTGCATGGGGTTGTGTAACAGATTTCTCACCTATATTAAGAATTTTTAAAAACTCTATAGCTAACTTTTTCCAGAAAATAGAAACTGTCTACTGGAAAATATTTGAAGGATGGCAGAATACTGGGAATCACTTTAAGTCTATCAATATCACCATTAAAGTAGAAAATTGTTATTTTGTGTGTGGAAGAAAAGCATATAAATGGCTACCAAGAAACTGGTCTGGCAGCTGTTTCCTGGGTTACCTAGTTCCAGCTATTCAACATGTATCTACACTACCTAAGGGAAAAATTCAGAACGTTCGATAGGTCAAGAAGCCTGCCAATCCGGTAGGCCAAGTTGATGCTTCGTGGATCTATCATCATGACTTAGCTCATGCTAGTACCAAAGGACTGTCCCATATGGACTTGGGTGATGATGTCATATCATGGGCTGGTATAATTCTGTCATATGGAGCAGTGAAATCAATTTGGGAGCTGAGAAAGTTATCTAAACTGCTCTAAATTTTGAGCAATGCTACATTTTCTGCCTTAGAACTAGTGACTGATGAACTAACTGCTATGAGAGCTGTAGTACTCCAAAACCGTATGGCCCTCAATTTCACCCTAGCGGTGAAAGGAGGAACTTGCGCTTTAATCCAGGAGGAGTTCTGTATGTTTATTCCTGACAATCAGCATGAAATTGAAAGTCACCTTGAACTGATTCAGAGAATTTCCAAACTCTCAGAGGCCAAAGAGGCTGATAGCTCAACATGGGCTTGGTTGACCAACCTGTTTTCAGGTTGGGAAGGTGGACTGTTGAAGCTGATTTTGTTAATTGCAGTATTAGCAATTGTTGCTTTTATTGTCTTATTTCTAATTAAAGCACTGATCTTGAAATTAATGTCTTCAAAAACTGTGAAGAAAGTGCCTAAGTTTTATATGCCTGCAACTATGACTGTAGATAATGAAATGAAAATGTCTCTCAATGATGAAAAGACTAGTAGCATGGTTATGCTATATTTATGGCAAATGTATGACAGGTTAAATGATGATGCTTACACAGCATCAAATGGGGGATTGTAGAATATCAAACGCTGGAAACACGAACTAAGTCCCACAAAGCAAAAAAATGTATGCAAAAGCACTGAAGCCCAATAAATTCTTCTTTGACTGGAACAAATACTTCTCAGTTTAAAACCAAACGTTCCTTTATTGCTTTACCAGTAGTTAAAAAGATGCACAAACAGTTGTTAAAATCAAAGAAACAGTTAATTCCAAATGAAAACCAAAGTGAATCAAGCGCTTTCACCCGTTGCCATGACGGGCTTTATCAAGATGAACCACCTAAAGAACTTTATGTGCTTATATACAAACTTTTGAGCCAATTATTCAATTAAAAAAACATGAAAAACAGATTAAACTAATTCAAAATATAAAGCTTTGCTTTTTGTTTAAAATGTTTTAAAGCAACATCGCATTTACGGTACTAACAGTAAACGTGTTTTAACCAAAAGCGCAATAAAGTACACTTAAACAAAAAAATTTTTCTTTTCCAATCGTTGGTATTGTACAGCAATAATCCAAACAATATACCAAATAAAAACTGGATGTGAAAATTCTTACGGTTGCAATAAACACTTGTCAAGGCTCATTAGGTGTTTACTTATCCCGCGATTGCTGTGATGTCTAAGTGTTTGCTTCTTACAATTAAACTGACACTACAAAATACTAAAAGATGTCAACATGCTGAGAAATTGTGTGCAATACTTAATGTTCTACTAGTCTAGATTAATCTTATATGAAGTGTTGCAACTATTCAAATTTTCAAATGTTTTCTTAACAAAAAATGTAATCTAACGCTTATTCAGGACTACGGATATATTGTAGCAGTACATAACCCTTGTAATAAAATTAATATACTTATAAGATTAGTTCTAAATATTAACTATAAATATTAAATGTAATACCAATTAAATAGATAAATAAATAAATATTATTATGTTAAATATCATGAATATTATAAAATAATCGTCCATTGGAATAATACATACGTATATAAAACTCATCTTAGTAATAATTTGTATACCCTAAACAGACCATTTAAGAAATATTTTATACGTTTTTGTAAAAATTGATATATAGGAATGAAAAATCAATATTACTTGTAAAATTACTAAGAAATTAATAATGGTGGTTGCCCACCACTAAAATTGTTGCTTATTATTTGAGTGTGCAACATTTTTTGTAATAATTTAGTACCTATACAATTCATAAATGTTAATAATTTATTAAGTTATTAATTAAATGAATTAAAAAAATGTATATGCAAAATGTATTAATTAAATTCTATTATAAATTTTATGGACATTAGTTAAATAACCAATATTATTTATTAATTATATTCTTAGTTAAAATATTTTAAAAAACATGTTCAAATATATAAATATATATATACATATATTCTATACTATGAATAATGAGAGCATACTGTATTTACATTTTTACGACAATGTCATTTAGAACAGTAAATCTACCCCATAGAATGACTCAAACTCATTAGCCCACTTTAGCCTTCAAAACCAACGTACACTACTACATTAAAGTTAAGTGAAATTCACGTAAGAAGTGAATAAAATGTATATTCTCATATTAACCAACCTATAATATTAGCTACAAATTGTATTAGTAAGCTAAGATGTTATTTATATCAGTCATCTATTAAGTGTAATGTAATTATGCACTGAAATTCCTAAAAATTCATTGTGGTTATAACTTTGCCCTTCTTAGTTTAAGGAGACTAGTGATGCTAATGGCTTCATTAAGTCCCGGGGGTTTGGATGCATTTAGTTTTAGCTGCCAATTTAACTCTTTAAATTCTATAGAAGTTTCCCAATCTCCCCCTCTAGGGTTAAGAGGAACCTGTTCGATGACTAAAAATTTTAATGTCATCTTAGGGCAGTTAATAAGGTGTTTAACAAATGCGTTCGTCTCTTTCTTTTTTTGAATATCGTAAAGATGTTCGTAAATTCTTTTACACAATGTTCTTTCAGATTTGCCCACATAAAAACTCTCACATTCTTGGCAAACACCCAAGTAAATAATACCTTTTGAGCCACAGTTACCATAACCTGTTGGCTTTAAGGTAAATTTCCTTGATTTAATGTAGTAGACGTTAGTTTCAATAATAGAAGAACATTGTTTGCAGCTATTGCATTTATATGTACCAACCTTGCCACCTCTGTTAACAAATTGTGGTGGTGGCTGTTTCTCAAACATATTTTTCAAGTTGATATTTCTTGCATTTACAAAAATTGGCCTTTCTGGTATCCATTTCTTTGTATCTTCATTTGTAATTAAAATAGGCCAAAATTTGCTAACCATGTTCTTTATTTTACTAGTGTCATTGTTAAAAGTACAACTAAAAATAGTTTGGAAAGCAGGGGAATTCATTTCAACATCAGGTGTTGGGTTTGTTATCTGAACTAGCTCTGTACCTGTGCCCAACAATGGACTGTATATGTCAGTTCTTCTTAGTAAAACTTCTTGATGCATTTTTTCTATTAGTGTCAAAGGATAACCTCTCTCTAAGAATAGCTTTTGTATATAAGCACATAAAGTTCTTTAGGTGGTTCATCTTGATAAAGCCCGTCATGGCAATGGGTGAAAGCGCTTGATTCACTTTGGTTTTCATTTGGAATTAACTGTTTCTTTGATTTTATCAACTGTTCGTGCATCTTTTTAACTACTGGTAAAGGATTGTAGAATATGAACAGTCAAAAAACATGTGTTCAAGGGAATTGAGTATGTGACAGTTTGTATAAACTGAGATGTACTGAGTACTGTGAGCTCTGAACTGTGAGTAATGGAAAAATACTGAACAAACAAGAGTCTGCCTGGACGCAGGAAATTGTGCCTTTTATGGAAGTATATCCGACTCTCTCTGTCTGCCTAGAGATATGATGATGTGAATTGTCTTATGTTTACAGGTAAAGCTTTGATTGGTAAATTGCCCTTTATAATGGTCTAATTGGTTCATTTCATTATTTTTGTATTGTCAGCAATATCACCAGTATATAAGCTTGTTTATTCCTTTGTTCTGGGAGTCTCCCTGGTGCTTTCCATGAGGCTCCGTTTGTACTGTAGTTAATAAAAGCCACTGAAAGAGTGAAATAACTGTATCTGTCTTCATTCTTAAAGTAATATAAGACTTAATTTAATCACAGAGAATAGGACGGGTCTGAATTAAGTGTATACTGTATATTGGACAGTTAGGATTAACTGCACTAGCTGGGGGGACACAAGGCTACAACAGTCAGTTTTATTAGCAAGCTGAGAACTACTAAGTAACACTGTTATTTTTAAAGCTTCACTATCGTAACACATACAAGTAGAATGAATGGGTGGATTGACCCTGCTCTTCAGGCTCAAAATTAATATCCTTGTTTAGTTTTACAATACTGATTCCTTCTTAGACTGTATGGATGGGGTGGTAGCCGCAGACTGCAAAGTTGCTTGAGTGTGCTCTGAAGAGAGAAAAAGAGAGGATGAAGCTAGCAGAATGAGACAAAAATAGGTTAAAGGAAGCAATGAGGAGATAGGAGGGTGTTAAAAGATGCAAGTCTGAGGACAGTTTACAGAGAGCAGGAGAATAGAATAGAATACTGCCACAATTTGAGAGTACCTCAACAGTTAGCATATCACAGTGCCATAACTTAGCTTGAAAACAGGTTAATAAATCATGCACAATACATTTATCAGCCATATATCCTGTGCATACAAGAAAAATTAAAACAAACACTTAAGAGTACAGTTGAATCAGTAGCAGAGACACAGCTGCAGTGCTAAATCAATAAATACAGTTTGTAACTCCAACACTAAGTCAATTAGATTTACATTACAGTTATAACTTTAGTTTTAGTACATCATAGTTGCATAGAGACAAAATAGCTGCAGTGGTAGTGTTAGTAAAACACTGATGCTGAATGTCAGAATCAACCAGTGAAATAAACAAATAAGCAGATCAATAGTCAAGAATCAGAAAAATGAATACTAGTTGTATAGATCCAAATAATTAGTTAAAAACAATACTTTAACAAATTCCTGAGGTCTAATGGCTTACCAGCAACCAGAATTCAATTGCTAAAGAGCACTTGTGTCCTAGTGGGAGACTAGTAATTTAAAGATGGCTCCATTCACAGCAGGAATCTAATATAGACTTAGTATTGGGGAGGGGATAGCACAAGGGGTGTAAACCAGGTGCAATGCAAAGAAACCAGCCAAACCAGAGAGGCAAGCAGTGGAAATCTATCAGTGAAGGCCTCAGAGGGAGTGAGTAATAATTCAAACTCTACCTGTAAAGTGAAGGATAGAAGAGACAGCAAAGTGTTTTAAGGTTGGGAGTGTGTATTCACATTGACTTGCTTACTAGTAGCCAGTTTGTTCACAGATTACAGTAGGGAGCTACATTAGCAATGAAGGGGAATGTACAGAGATGCAAATAAACAGGTGGGCCTCCAAGTGATACAAACCAAGGCAGAAACCATGGAGAGGGCTGCTTGAGGGTTAATTTAATCACAGAGAATAGGATGGGTCTGAATTAAGTGCATATTGTCTATTGGACATTTAGGATTAACTGCACTAGCTGGGGGGACACAAGGCTACAACAGTCAGTTTTATGAGCAAGCTGAGAACTACTAAGTAAAACTGCTATTGTTAAAGCTTCACTATCATAACACATACAAGTAGAATGCCTGGGTGGACTGATCCTACTCTTCAGGCTCAAAATGAATATCCTTGTTTAGTTTTGCAGAGCTGATTCCTTCTTAGACTGTATGGGTGGGGTGGTAGCCACAGACTGCAATGTTGCTTGAGTGTGATCCTGCTCTTCAGGCTCAAAATGAATATCCTTGTTTAGTTTTGCAGAATTGATTCCTTCTTAAACTGTATGGGTGGTGTGGTAGGCGCAGACTGCAGAGTTGCTTGAGTGTGCTCAGCAAGCAGAATCCAATTGCTGAAGAGCACTTGTGCCCTGGTGGGAGAGTGAAAAACCCATACAATTCCATCTCACTCCAACACACTGCAATATTTTGATCCCTATAATGGTCAGCCAATATACATGGATTGCTTTGTTGTTAACCTCAATGGAAAATGATCATAAGGTAGAATTCCATATATAGTCATGGAGACACACACACGCACACGCACACACACACACACACACACACACACACACACACACACACACACACACACACACACACACACACACACACACACACACATCTGTCTATATCTGTATATCTGTCGGCACTATGATAGTATAACTTTCATTTTGATTGGGCTTGGGAGTTACAGTATGAGGAAATTATATTTATCAATTAAGCTAAAGACTGAACAGAAAAATAAAGCCTTAATTGTCAGAAAAAGTCATGAAAGGGAATTCAGCAAAACTTGCACAAAATATTTTCTCAATGTACACACAGGCTTGGTCGATATTAAATTCAATAAACTCCATGTAGCAATGTACAGTCATGGGGATGCATGCATAAAAAGGGAAACTTTCATGCAATGCAAATTTTGGCTTAAGTAGCTGTTTTTTATGCAAATTAACTAGTTGGAGCAATCCAACAAGCTGTAATGCAGCTGTGTAGACTCCATACCCATGTTACTTCCATGTACAGGAGTCTACAATGAAAGAAGGGGATGTAAAAGTCCACAAATATGGACATAATTCCCATGAAAAGGTAAGATCACATACATAAATGTTCAAATCATGCACTGTAGATGTTTGAAAACAGCAGGGATTATGTGAAATTAATATTGCTCAAACATGCTTAACATAAAAATAAAATAAAAAATTGTAAAATAACACTTATAATGTACTCTAGGCAAATGTACTGTAAGACCTTGCATTGGGTCAGTACAGTCATGATTTTGTGCTGTTACCCAGGTTACATGGCTATGAACCATGTAGTTTCTAGGCTGTCAGCAGGAATATCATGCAAATGAGTGATAAGTGGCATGGATGTGTTGAATCACTAAACAGAGCAGCCGTGTATGCATATCCACTTTATGTAGGCTCCTACACTGTGTTTATATTTCCACTGAATGTGGATGACATTGGGGGGTGTCATGTTACTTTCAGGGTATTTTGCGCTTAGTGCACATGTTTGTGCAGCGAGCCGCTTGCTGCAAATGGTTTGGGCACAACTTGTTCTCGTAATCAGACCACCCACATCCCAGTCATGGTGTAGCCAGTTATAAATGGAAACTGGATACATTCAGTTAATAATATACAGTTTTGTATAGCTTTGCTGTGCGATGTTCTGCACAGTATACATCTTGCACTAAAGTTGGGCCTTTAAATCATGTGAATTACATCCTAAGCAGGTGAACTGCATCACCATTAGCCAATCCAACATGGTAGAAATACTCCACAACTGTATAAAGTATGCATAAACCCTAAATTCTGATTTTTTCCTCAGTACTCTGATCAGTTGGAGTGGAGACTTGGAAATTGCAGCTGAGATAATGCTAGGGGCTGCTGCAGGTCTGCTACATCTGTATGTGCTAGATGTTGAAGTCAGTGCTGCTGGTGCTGCTGCCAATAGGCCTAGGCCAAGAAGGAGAACAGTGTTCAGGCCCAAGGTAACCTTTCAGGAGCTACATGAGCTGGAGATTGTAAAGTGCTACAGGGTGGACAGGGACATATTACAAGAACTCAGTGAACTGTGCCACCTTCAACTCAGAACTAGAGCTAACACAGAGGAACCCATCCCAGTGGAAACTAAGGTATGTGTAGCCCTTAGGATACTAGCTTCAGGAATTTTTCAAAGACCAACTGGGGACATGAAGGGGGTGTCGTGCATCAAGGATACTCCACCAAGTCCTGGATGATTTGCTCCCACATGCCAGTGGGCACATATCTTTTCTCCTTTCCTCTTAGGTGAGGGCCAGCAATATGAATCACTTCTACCTTGTAGCACACTACCCTGAAGTACTGGGTGCTATAGATTGCACTAATGTACACATCAAGACACCACCTGATGAGCAGGGTAGAATCTATGTTAACCACAAGGGATACCAATCCATGAACTGCCAAGTCATTTACAATGCCCAAGAGATTATCATGAATGTGCATGCTGGCATCCCTGGCAGGTATCACGACTCCCATGTCTGGCACACATCACAGCTGTACCAAATGTTTGCTAGGGGGGAAATCTGAAAGGGCCATTTACTCGGGGATGCTGCTTACTCCCTGGAACTGTGGATGATGACTCCTGTTAGAAATGCACACATACTAACAGAAAAACTCCATAATGAGGCACACGCAAAAAATAGGAACATCATAGAGCATGTCTCTGGGTTTCTGAAGTCACAGTTCTGGTGCCTCTATATATCTTGTGGAACCCTGCACTATACTCATAGGTTCATAGGTAAGTACTAGGCTATTGCCCAAGGGCCTAAGTAAGCCTAGCCGTCAAAGTTCCCTGTCATACACCAACCCAAGAAAGTTAATTTCCTGTGTCCCTGTTGAGCAGAGTCACAGAAGTGATCCCCAGGGTGTATTTCCTATTTCCCATCCACTCATCAAGATTTTTCTTGAAGAATGCTAATGAGGAACTTTGCTTAACATAGATGGGTAGCTTGTTCCAGAGTATGGAAAGTCTCTGGGACAGGAATCTATCTCAGGTTTAGGTCCCTAGAGCATGCAGTTCAGAGGGATTGGGATTTCTTTAGGTGTAGCATGTCCAACAGCTCTGGGTTTGACATAGCTTTATATGTTAGGCAGAGATCACCTCGGAGTAGGCGATATGCTACAGAGTAAAGCTGGAGTTTTTTTAGATGATCAGTGTAGGGCATCTGTTTGAAGCCAGTAATTCTCTTTGTGAGGTACTTCTGTGGCCTTTCCAGCTGCTGCAGATGTCTTGTGAGGTACATTCCAAAAGGGGCATTGTAATGGGTCTAATGAGTGTCGAGTAGAGGGGAACAATGACCTCTTTTTTCCTGGATGAGAACCCTTTTGTGATGAGGTATGCCACATAGAAGGATTTCCTGACTACTGTGGCAATATGATTTTCAAAGGAGAGACTACTGTCCACCTGGGTCCCAAGGTCTCTTATCACACATTCGGTGTTAAGAAGACTGACCGCCTATGTGGTGTTCATGGGTACAGAGTTTTTACCAAAGGGGATAACAATGCACTTTTGGGCATTGAGCTTGAGGCCATGGCTCTGACAACAGGCATCTGTCTCAGTGAGGCCCTTCTGCAAGATGTCCACATCATTTGGGGACACAACTATAACTCCTAGTTTGCAGTCATCTGCGAACTTCATTAGCCAGAGGCCTTCTATGTTAGCCTGTACTTCAGAGAAGTAGATACCAAACAGGAGAGGTACCAGGACTGAATCCTGTTTTACTCCACTTGTCACTGGTTTGAAGTCATATTTGGAGTCTGCAAATTTTACAGTGTGGGTTCTGTTAGTGAGCCAGTTGGCAACCCATCTTGTGACATAGGGATTTATACCTAGTTTAGTGACTTTAGCTATAAATCCAGAATGGGGGATGGTGTCAAAAGCCTTGGCCAGGTCAAGATAGGCTGTGTGAACCACCTTACCCTCGTCTACAGCTTTGGTGACTGCCTCAAAGAAGTTGACCAGGTTCAGGAGGCAAGATCTGCCTTTCACAAACTCAAACTGGGTGGGATCCAGAGTTTGGAGGTTATCAATGTCTTTGTTTACGAATTCCATGATGATACGTTCTATGGCCTTGCAGACCAGGCTCGTCAGGCAAATAGGGCGATAGTTCCCAGGATCAGTGGTGGCTCCTCCTTTGTGGAGTGGGATAACTATTGCTGTGCACCATTCAGTGGGCACAAAGCCTGGCGTGAGGCTATGATTGAACATGGTGCTTAGGTGGGGAGCCAGTTAGTTCTGAAGTTCATGTAAAACGCAGCCTGGGATGTTGTCCGGTCCCATGGATGCTGTGTTTTTGGTTTTAGAGAGTGTGCTGATTTTACCTGTAAAGTTGTGATTACAGGGACATTGCATTCTTCCTGTATAGATATGGGCTATTTAGGGCGTGAGAAGGGGGTAAAGTTAGCACTGAACTTATCTGCCAGGATGTTGGCAATATCAATTGGTTCAGTAATTTTTGTGCCTTTGTGCTGTAACTCAGAACAGATCTGGGTGTTGCCATTGAGATTCTTGACATAGCTATAGAGTGCTTCCACTCCACCCACATGTGCACAAATATTTACAGTATATGCTATTCTACACAATCTGAGCCTGCAAAAATAGCTGCACCAGGATCAGCAAAGGGAAGGGATAAACAGCCCCCCACCAGTGTGTAGGTCACCACAGCCACATTCACAGGAGGACTTGGAAGAGGAACCTCCTGCTGATGTCCCTGTAGGCAGAAATAGGCTTGCTCTGTATGCCCTGGCTATGGTTAGGAGATGCACAGCACATTCACTAACAACCTAGGGACCTTAGGACTAACACCTTACTCTTACTCACATACATATATTAAGATTGATGCGAGACAACTCACACATCCTGTACCTAGCCATGTACTTGCTGTGTACTGCCTGCATCAGACAGAGTCAGCCTTGAACTACAGTTGTGTCAACTGTTGCATTTGCAAGGTAAGTCTGTAACCTGCACAGTATTTAGTGGATTTTTATGATATCCCATTGTTGCTGTGGACTTGGTACATTATGCAAGTAACTATAGTGGGCTATTTGGACAGAAATGACATCCACATAGGACTACAGACACCCAATCCACTATTATATGTCCATTTGTAATCAGTAGGCCTCACACATGGAATATTCATGCAGTCCTATTGAAACACATTACTGGTATATCACTCAAGGGAGATGTTAGGCAGTGAGGTTAAATGGGTGTCATATTAGAGTGTATCTTAGCAGAAGAAGGGGTTTGTTCACCTAGCCCTCAAAACAGCAGTGGCCCCTTGAAACTGCCATAACAGTAACTCATCTATAATTTATGAACATTTGACACAGTATGCCACACAGTCCAAGGACAGTAATATCAAATCTGATCTTACATTGTATGTGTTAGGTAACTGAGGCACAGCAATGTACATATTTATGCAGATGACGGTGTGATGTATGATGCACTTTTTGTCATACAGCTTATGTGGTTCAAAGGACTAAGGCAATCAGCTTGTGTGAGGGTATTCAGGGCTCTAATCCCAAGATATTCAAGTATTTTGGCTGTGAAGTAATAATAAGTTGTGTTTTACAGACTGTGACTGTGTGTGTGCTATACTATTATTAACCTCTTTCACATATTAATTACACATTTGTGCTCTGTGCCGCATGTCTAAGACCTATTTAAAAAGTCTTAGCCAGTTTGTGCAAAATGCAGCAGTGAAGAAACAGGGTCAGAGGTCACACAGTGAAACAAACAAAATCCCGGCCTGGAGTACTGCTAAGTGTGGGCTGGAGTCAGTTTATGAAACAGTATGTCTCTGATATAGGTAATGCTCCTCCCATTGCGCACTGCTTAGCAATGCAGAAACAATCCAAAAATGCCACTGCACATGCCCGTACACTTAAAGTAGAGAGCAAATCTGTTGCTCCTCACGGAATTCATTTTAAAAAACTGTATGTATATGTATATATATATATATATATATATATATATATATATATATATATATATATATATATATATATATATAGGTTCATAGGTTCATAGGTTGGTACTAGGCTATCAGCCCTAGGGCCTATACAAGCCTAGCCATAACAATTCCCTGGCTATTTCTTCCCACGCTATTTACTTCCCTGGACCCCTGTCTAGCAGGGCGACTGACGTGATCCCTGGGGTGAATTTCCTTTCTCCCATCCAATCATCAAGGTTCCTTTTGAAGAGGACCAAAGAGGCACTCTGCTTGACATCTATGGGCAATCTATTCCAGAGTCTGGGGGGTCTCTGGGTCAGGAACCTATATATATATATATATATATATATATATATATATATATATATATATATATATATATATAGATATATAGATATATGTGTATCTGTCTCTCTCTCTCTCTCTCTCTCTATATATATATATATATATATATATATATATATATATATACACATACATACATATACATCTCTGTCTCACCCATTGATACACATATACATACTATACACATACACACATCTATATATCGTATATATATATATATATATATATATATATATATATATATATATATATATATATATATATATTTAAGGATCTATATTATATCAGCGAATGCTTAAAAAAGTGAATGCTGATTTATCAACCCCATGTAAGTGAAAGCTTACAATCCCGAACACACGGAACAGTGACTTTTGTTCCATAAAAATAAATAAATAAATAAATAAAAATAAAAACTTCAAAACATTAATAAAGTGGGGGACTTTGCACCGAACACCCTTTAAGCCCCCCACACCCCCTACTTAAATATTCCAACTCCGAGATTGCACTACATTGACAAAAATGGCAAAACAATGGAGGTGTCCAAGCGGTTTCTTTCCCAGGGAAAGAAATCGCTTATATGCTGTTTCATTATTTTGATGGTTTGTGCTTTCAATTTTAATCAAGACGCATTTGAAGGATTGCATCTTTGATTATATAATAGGAACTATATATATATATATATATATATATATATATATATATATATATATATATATACGTCTACTTCTACACATTTCTTCAAAGAACAGAAAGCAGATGCCCACTTTAATGAAAAAACACTTAACCAAAAGTGCACTTTCATGAAAGTCATGTAATAGAATCATGATACAGTGGGGATAAGGAAATATATACTTTTCCCCACTGTAGTGTGATCTTGGAGTTAATATATAAAAGTAGCAGGGGTGTTGGGGGTGCAAAATTGTATTTTACTGCAGCAGACACACCTCTGGTACTTATATATACTAACTCTGAGATCACACTACAGTAGGGAAAAAGATATAATTCCTTATCCCCACTATACCGTGATTCGGTTACATGATGTTCATGAAAGTGCACTTTTGGATAAGTGCACTTTCATTAAAGTGGGCATCTGCTTTCTGTTTTTTGATGAAATGTGTTTTTGAAGAACATAAGTAGACCCATATATATATATATATATATATATATATATATATATATATATATATATGTGTGTGTGTGTGTGTGTGTGTGTGTGTGTGTGTGTGTGTGTGTGTGTGTGTGTGTGTGTGTGTGTGTGTGTGTGTGTGGGTGGCTTTGTGTGTGGCTTTGTGTGTGTGTGTGTGTATATCTGTATTGCCTACATACCCAAATAATGGAGAGTAAAGCTGCACTATGCCACATATAATGTTGGATAAAGAACCAAAATTAAGGGCTCAACATTAGATAATGCACTTACAAAATGTGGAAGTGCATAAAATAACGTTTTGCATTTGAAGGACTACTTAGACATCTGAAGTTCAGATTTCTGGAAGTTTTCTCAAACATCATGTGTAATGATGCACATTTGACAGCAAACCAAAATTTAATATGCAACACACCTAAATATGAGTCAAACATGTGTACTTGTTGCAAACATCTGGACAGTGGAGAGTCAAACCTTGTTTCCCTAAGACAGCATGTGGAAAACGTGAAAATGTATGGCACAGTGTAGGAATATGTACATATATTGTGAAGCCATATGTTTCTATCCAGCAACAACGTTCACATTCACTACAGCCCCCTGTGTCTGCTGGATTTCACCACACATACATCAACAACTGAACAATGTGTAATGAATAATGTTGTGTGCACAGTCATAGACAGATCAAATGGATTTTAGGCACAGGCTTGCCCATCCAAATGCAAACAGACACATATGCTCCAAACAATTACTGTTATCATATAACTAGGCTACAAAACAGTTATCGTACTGCTAGGCTACTAGCTGCAGATGACAATAAGAAGCAATGTGGCTTTGCTGGCCTCCCATGCTGTTCAACACAAAGCTTGGTTAGGTCCTATAAGATTAGTTGACCTGCAGTCATTTATAAAGCAGACTTGAACCATGGCATGTGCATTGAATACTGAGATCTGTAATCTGCAAAAAATAGCTAGGTAAGGGTTCTGATCTCATTCTAGCCCACTTGGTGTGTATATGTGTGTGTGTGTGTGTGTGTGTGTGTGTGTGTGTGTGTGTGTGTGTGTGTGTGTGTGTGTGTGTGTGTGTGTGTGTGTGTGTATTTCTCCCCAAAGAAGTATGAATCCCACACTGACATTCATACTGGCATGAGTTTGCACTTTTTTGAGCCCTTGCAGTTGATGCAGACCTCCAAACTGTCCTCCACTAGGCCTGCTGATGTCATCTACCATAAGATTACCCAAAGCCATCATAACATCAGACTTGAGCTGTGGTGCGTACATTAAGTAAAGTGTTCTGTAGTCTGTAAATTTAGATAGATAGGGGGTTCTAATCTTACTGCAGCCAACTGTGTGTGTTACTCCATGAAGGAGAGTCTACATGTGAATCCCACACTGATGTACAGAATGGCATGTGTTTGTATTGTTGTGGGCTTTGCAGGTGATGCAGGCCTCCATACATTTATCCTCCATAAGCCCTGCTGATATCATCTATCATAAGATTACCTAAAGCCATCTTCATTTCAGACTTGAGCTGTAGCTCATGTGTTAAGTACTGTATTATGTAGTCTGTAAACTAGGAAGTAAATGCCCACACAGCCAGGAAATGGAACAGCTTGTTGTAAGTTCACCAAGGCAGATTCAGTAAATCCAGGTAGGCACCAAACAAATTCAAATAATGCCTTTATTCAGAACCACAGAATAATAACACACAAGCGCTTTCGCTCAGAGGAATTCTGAGCTTTATCAAGTGACACCATGCTGTTGAATCAGGTGTCTTATATACCTTGAAAATCCTAGGTTAATTAGAAAGCACTACCAATTAACATTTTAAAGAGACTGTGCATATTCCACATGCTTAAAAATTCCTTTAAAACAAAATATATAAAAAAATATAATAGATTGCTTAAAATAATGCATTAATGCATCTGTCACTACTAAAAATGCTAATAGCTTAAAAATAAATAAAACATTGTGCACTGTTACCATAGTGTTTAACTTTGTAATAAAATTTGCTTTGTGCAAAAAGTTGCACTTCTTTTGAAAATTGGGATAAGATGGAGTGACTTGACGTACCAACTGTTGTTCGTGTAAGTATAATATAAGGCTAATGCCTAGTATGGGTATGACAATATTTTCCTTTTCTTGGTCTTGTTGACAACCCTGCTGGAAAAAGAACACTATATCTTAACCAAGTTGAACTATGCTGTACAATAGGTCTTTCCTTAACATAGACTTTGTATAGTGTAGCATTAAGTGAAAATCATGCCCATGTGTATGAGTACTTGCCATAAGTAATTGTGTGGGGAATGTCAAACTAAAGTCTTGCCCTTCTTAGTTTCAATAGCGGTTTGATACTGATCAAACCGTTAAGCCCAGGGGGTCTCCCAGCATCTAATTTTAATTGCCAGAGGAGTTCTCGATATTCTAAAGTTGATTCCCAATCACCCCCCCTGGCATCAGGCTTAACTTGCTCCAGTACCATAAATTTCAGTTTTATGTTTGGACAGGTCAGGAGTGCTTATAAAAGCGTTGGTTTCCTTCTTTTTGTTTATATCATAAAAATGCTCGTATATCCGCTTGGAATTCCCTTTCCCTTTTGCCTACATAGAAACTGCTGCATGTGGTGCAGAAGCCTAAATAGACCACCCCTTGCTACCACATGTGAAATGGCCTGTGGGGTAGATTTTAAACCTTCTGGATGGAATGGTGATACTTTTTCTTCCAAGATGGCATGGCATTGGCTACATGCCCCACATTTAAATGTTCCCTTTCTTGCTGGGTTAGTTTTCCTTGTAATGTTCTGCTTTTCTCTAACATTTCCTTGAGATTGGTACCTTCTCCTTACAAATGAAGGTTGGTCAGGCAATAGCCCCTTAAACTCTTCAAAGAGGGCAAGTACAGGCCAGTACTTTCTTACAGATTCCTCCATTTCCCTTGAGTGCAAAGAGTAGGTGTAGATAAAACTGTTCTTAAATTCATTGTTGATAACGGGAACAGAGCTGGCTGGTATGCCCGTTCCCTTACCCAGAAGGGGTGGATAGACAGTTCCTCTTTTGGAATTTACCTCCTCGACCAGGCTTTTGAAGAGGTCCAGAGGATAGCCCCTTTCTAAGTACAGACTTTCCAAAAACCTGACCTCTGCCATGTAGTCGTCATGTCCACTGCAAATCCTGCTTGCCCTGATGAGTTGTCCTTTGACAATGCCTTTTTTCTGGAAAAAAGAATGTGCACTCTCAAAGTGCAGAACAGAGTTGGAAAAAGTAGGTTTTCGATACAGCTTAGATTGAAAAATGTTCTCCAAGTAATTTTTGTATATGGTGACATCCAAATAATGCAATTGGTCTGGATCGGTGGAGTGAGTGAACTGCAGAAAATTGGTACTTGCATTGATGTGAGCAAAAAACCTCAAAAGCTCATCCTCAGACCCTTGCCACAAGATGCAGATGTCATCAAGGTAACGTCTGTAGAGTACTAGATGTTGCTCCCAGGGGGGGGATCAATACAAACTTGTGCTCCCATACGTGAAGCACCACGTTGGCGTAAAAGGTGGCACAGGATGCCCTCATTGCTACTCCTTTACTTTGCTTGAAGATTTCTCCATTGAAAAAGATGAAGTTGTTACGTAATACGATTTCCATGAATTCAATGACCAAGTTGCTTAGTCTGTTGTTCAAATCGGTTTCATTGGTGAGAAACTCACCAAACCAGTCCAGACCCTCATCATGTGGAATGCTAGAAAAGAGATCCTTGATGTCAATGGTCACCAGCAACAGGTCAGCAGAAAACTTGGTAGTAGGAAAATCACACAGAAAGTGCCAGGAGTCCTTGCATACATGCGTGAGCAGGGGGGTGAATCTCTTAGTCAAACAATCAATAAATTTACTGATGGGCTCCGTGATTCCTCCTGCCCCTACCACTATTGGCCTGAATGCTGGTGGGTTAGTTCCCTTATGAATTTTAGGGATGCCAAACAAAACCGGTAAACTAGACAGACAGGGTTTCTAAATTCACTCCAACCCACTGTACATCTCCTTACAGAACAAGTGTGAATCCCACACTGACTTCTAAACTGGCATGCACCTTGCACTTTATGCAGGCCTCCAAACTCTTGTCCTCCACAAGACCTAATGATATCTCCTACTATAAGATTACCTAAAGTCAAGTTAATGTCATAGTTGAATCATGACACATGTGGTACATTCTGTTTTCTGTAGTCTGAAATCTTAAGTAGGTAGGGGGTTCTATTCTCACTACAGCCGACTTGGTTTCTGTGTGCTGAGCAGTGTTCTGCAAATGTAGATAAGTAGTGGTATTGTTCTCATTGTAGCCAACTTGGTTTGTGTGTATGTTAGTCAGAGAACTTTACATCAGCCTATGGAATGCTGTCCACTTCTCTTCAACAGGCCACCAGGCATATGGCAGTTGCCTGAACCATGATCCTGTTATTAGGCAGGGTCACAAGAGCATACTTACAAATGTGACGCTGTACAACTCCAACAAAGTAAGGGACATGCAGTTATACCCTTGGGGTTCACAGCGTAAAACACACTCTCTGTAGGCACTCTTTGCAGTGAAGATGTGGATGTCTGTGCATGCACAGAAAACTTGTTCAACTTTGCAGTAAGTACTTTGGCCTTGCAAGGCTACAATGCCTTTCAAACAATGAGACAGTAAATGCATGTTGTATGAACTAAACTGGAACTACAGTTTTGTGTTCTGGGGAACCTAAATGTACAGTATGACATACATAGGACATGCTGGAGGGATAGGAACATCTCCTGAAGGTGGACACACTTTTTCAGTAGGCCTCACATCAATGTCAAGCAGATCACCTCCATTATCCTGTTGAATGGCAGGCTGCATGAATTGCTGTGAAACTATTATCTAACATGGATCACTGCCACTGTGGACCCTGATAGACCAACCTTGGACAGGTATGTCACCTGACATTGAACATTATATTGTGATGGAGCAGCTATGCTCCTAATCACCATCAGGTCACTACCCTAGTCACATCCTGTGGACCTCTGAATCCAAGGCATAATACATGCAAAATTGGACTGATTTGTCTAGTTGGTATTCAAGGCATCTACATGGAGAAGGCTACAACAATCCTACAGACCCTTGCATCATCTGGGACAACAGTGTGGATCAGCAAACAAGTTGTGGCTTACTTTATATCTTGGGATTGGTGCTAACATTTTGCTTCTGGTGAGAGAAAAAGCAAAGAAGCATTGTATCCCAGCAGAGTGAGACCATGGTGAGATCAGCAGTAGTAGTAGCCAGGCAGTAGCCATTCATGTAACTTCTGTCTTTTCAGCATTCTTGAGAAGGTAATTCATTGTTTTCAGTAAGCACCACTTGATTTGTTTCTAACTTCAGAATAACTGCCTAAATACTTCATTCTTAAATATTCAGGACCTATGTATTAGTTTCCCTTTAAATATTTGTCATGGTGCTGTACAGACTCAGATACCTTGAGTAACATTTTTCCTAGGAAAGCATGATGGAATTTACCCCATTACTGCGATGTGCATAGGACAGCTAGTCTACAGTGACAAGCACTGTCCCTATAGTGGCAAAACAGAAAATTGTGACACTGACTGATATTATCAGTACAACTGTTTAATCAATATAAAGGGTCTGTTGCCATGGGTATCAACTTTCCCACTGTGACCGTTACCACTTTGGTGGATATAGGCAGCCTGAGACAATCTAGAAATTGCCTCATGTTTACCAACAACCAGTTCATTCTCAAACAAACTAATATGGTATGTGAGAGATGTACTTACACAATGTCACTGGAGGAAAAGCTCTCACATGAAAGTACTCCTAATGTCAATAAGGTAGTCTGTATTTCACATGCTGCACCCATCACGCACAAGTCAATGCAGAAATATATTGAGCACTGAAATGTAACCTTTATAAATCACAAAGACCTCACAGATGAAGTATAGATAACAAAATCCTCAGCAGCCCCAAATACATTCTGTAAATCAACACCCATATCAATACTTCAAGATCATATCACCCAGTTGAGACTTGAACCCACACTGCCTTGCTTAGGAGGCCAATACCTTATCCATTAGACCACTGGGGGCTGACATATAGAGCTAAATCTCGTGGAGGCTCAACCTATAAGCCCAGAAGGCAAGCCACTATACAATCCAATATTGTAGTCATTGGTGACTCCATTGTGAGACACACTGATGTCCATCTTACCTAATTGAGTAAAGAGAAAGGCATGGTCAGTTGATTATCAGGGGCTAGTATCTACCACATTATGCATGCACTCATGTCATTGGACTACAAATAACACAAACCCAACATGTCAGTGAAGCAAATATATCAACAGCTCTGAATACATGCTGTCTCACACACCAGTCAGTATATATGACAATGACCAGATTGTCAGCATGCACACCTCACCACCCACTTCATCAAAACCCACATCACACATACCTACATATGCAGAGGTCCTTACCAGAAACAGAAATAAACACCACAAACCTTCCAAACACAAACACAAGCACAATACACATAATGCTTCCACTGCAGGACACAACACATATAATAGCTTTTGCACCAGTGTCTCATCTGACAAGCCCTTAAGGAAAAACACAAAACACAACATATTAGTCATAGGTGATTCCATTGTGAGACACACTGATGTCCCTCTCACCAGGCTGGATAAGGAGAAGGTCATGGTCAGCTGTCTGTCAAGTGACAGTATCTGCCATATCACACATGCACTTATGTATCCCAAAAACAGGTGTTGCTGTGACCCTGTCATAGTCCATGTTGGTTTGAATGACTTGAGACATACCTCTCTGGACTATATGATGAGAGACATGACTAAGCTCTCAGATTATGTGTCTCAGGCAAGTATGTCCCTAGCCTTAAGCACCATTTTAGCTTCACCTAGGATGATGCCTCAATATAAACAGAAAATGATTGACCTCAATAATTAGCTTAGTTTCTGGTGTCATTCTAAGTTGCTAGAGTATCTGTCAGCCTGGGTTGACATGATCGGCAGACCTTGATCTCATATGCACCAATTTAGCCTACCCCTTCACCTCGTGTCTAACAGGGGAATTCTACTATTAAGCAGGGCGTAGAGCCTTACAACTTTTTGTAAGCTTTTAGTTGGTAAGCAAGGTTTTGTGCCGTGATACACGTTGACAGTGTTTCTTTCCACACTTAATGCTGCTTGGTCTAAACATAAGTGAATATTAACTAGTAAAGCATGGTTTCTGAGCCCCACACATGCTTACTGTACTGTAATTTGTAACATACTTACTAACTGAGATTATCTTGACTGGGTGAATGATAACTATGCCGTAGTCGCAAGCAGTCATATTTCTGGAACATTATAACTCAAAAGAATTTAAACAAAAAAGAGTACACTTACTATTATATTTAACTCACTTACTGGCTGGGATTATTCTGACTGAGTGAACTGGTTACTGTGGTTCTAGTCGCAAGTCGTCACATTTTTGGAACAGAATCAAAATATAAAAAAGAAAGATAACTCAGCTACGCAATCTGGCTACACTAACTCAGAAGCTGCATTATCTGCTAATCTCTGAAGAGGGCTCTAAGTGCTATACATGCTGCATTAGTGTTATTCAAAGGTTTCCTGTGCTTCATTCTTGAAGCCTGGAACAAAATAAATGGTTTAAATCTACTACGTAAACTGCAGTTCATACCCTACAGTGCTCCTTTTCAAGTCTGGAGTACTCAAATACTCAAACTGTGTGTACCTGAACAACTTCCTTGTTCATTGTTTTTAATTGTGTTTCTGCTCTAATGACACTGCTAGCTTAACTTTTTTACTGTTATTTTAAATCTGTTTTAGCACTGCTGCTGTATAAACACCACCTTTATACTTTTACCTGCATTTCATGCTTCCCTCTTAGCATACTTCTACTACATATACGTTCTCTAGGCTACCCATATATAGTCAGTTTATACAGATTTTACAAACCAACTTCCCATACTGCTGTATAAATTCATACTTTGTTTAACTTAACCTATCTCTTCCATTACAGTCTGCTGTGCGTTGATCGAAACCCCCAGGTATTCTCAACTCTGCTAAGGAATTTCCCCAGGTTTCCTGCCTCTGAAAGAACCTCTAAGGGACACTTTCAAGTTGCCTGCTAGTACTACTAGTGCACCCAAGTCCTGACTGAAATGTGTATGTACTCTATAGTGCTGCATATCACTAAATGTGCATTTATTGTTTTTTTTCCCCTGAGTGCTTGCTAGCAGCCTACCCTAGACTCTAAACACCTGTATCCCTGTAACTCTAGCCCTGATATTTCTCACTTAAGCCACTAGGTGGCAGTACATCACATCCTTTATCCTTCCAGGCTCTTGCTACTGTTACGTAACCCTATCCCTGCATCTATTTTTCCCTTCTAATTAAATAACCCCCCCGCTATAGTTTTCTTTACAGGTTTCAAACCTGCCCCATACCCATAGTACCTCTTCACTTCTGAGCTTACTCCCTGCTCCATTGATAGTTTTTTTTTTGCTGGCTTCTGCTCTGCTGCTTTCTCCTTTGGCTCTTCCCCACTCCATTCGCCGTGCGGGCTCACTCCGCTCCCCTATCTTACTCCCAATTTCCACCTACCCCAGTGTTCCTACAATTATTCTTGTCTCACTCCACCCACCTAACTTAATTACCCAATAGAAACTCTTCCCTCATCACCACACCTACGTACAATCATCCCACTTAAACACATAATTCGCTCTACCTCACTAGCAACCAAAGCTCACTTAACCTTCTCTTATCTTTACCTAAACCCTATTCCTCCTTATAGCTATCATTCTCTCCTCCTAATTTATACCTACCATTCTCCCTTTGCATAGTCATGCTCTCCTTACTTATCCACACCCTCCAGGCCTCTTGTTTCCTCCTTCTGTTCCTAGTTCCACTATGCTATGCCAGCTCCTACTCTTCCAATTCCTGTCCTACATTTGCTCCAACAATAACTAGCACACTTACCCAACCTCACCCACAACCTTACTCACACTTCCACTCTATCTCCTCCTCTCTCATTCAGCCTAACCCACTGCTCCTTTTCCACCCAAAAATCTTATCCACCTTAGCTAAGTTACTAACACCAAAACTAAGCCTAGATCTACCTTACCTCTTACTCAGCAAACCTAAATGGGCAAATGTTACTAACTGCAATAACTTAATCGTAGCCAGAGATATCCATCCTAACCCTGGTCTTAGTCCCCTAGTTAAGAATACCTTCCCCTTATCTTCCTCCTCCTCTCACAATACTCTTAAAATGTTTACTATCAATGTCCAGAGCCTTAACTATAAACTACACCAATTTCATGCTTGGCTGAACCATAACCAACCTGACATCTTAGCCATCTCTGAAACATGGTTCAAACCCTATATCCCCAACTCCGAAATTCTACCCCCAGGATTTCACACCCTTAGACATGACCGACTAAACAGAAAAGGTGGTGGCACTGCCTTAATTTACTCCAACTTTCTAACCATAATCCCCCTTCAAATTTCAATTCCACAATTCAAAAACACTGAACTTACAGTTGGACTTCTAAAACTAAATAAACACAAGAATATTTGCATCATTGCCCTATATATTTCCCCAGGTAACAATATTCCTGTACTCGAGGATATTCTCCTATGGGCCACTACTAAAATTAACTACGCAACTTATATTCTTGGGGATGTTAATATAGACTGGAACAAATTCAATACTCCCTCTCTTTCCATAAACCTCTATAACTTTACTCAGACTATTCTATCCATCACCAGACCCAGCAAAACAAATCCCCCCTGGATCCACTATTGATTGGATCCTAGTCTCCCACCCAAATAAAATAACCAACTCTGGCACTATTCCTGACACCATTAGTGACCACCTCCCAGCTTTCATCCATTGTTCCACCAGCTCTACACAACACCAACACCTTACTCACAATCTTAGTCACTTCAACCCCACAGCCTTCTCAAATATTCTCAAACAAATGAACTGGCAAAAACTATACAGCCTTCCTCTTGACAATGCTATAGCCGACTTCAACTTGATTTTCTTAGACACTCTAAACTCCCTAGCCCCTCTAAGTAAAAAAAAAGGATATGAACTAACACACCTCCATGGCTATCCAAAGATACAAAATAAATCATGCTCCAAAAAGACAAATCATGGAAGCTTTACCAGAACAATAAATTGCCCAATACCTTCCTCCAATAAAAACAGCTCTGCAACCTTGTTAAACAGCTAATCACTAAGGACAAAAAATCCTGTTATATTAGCCTACAATCAAACAACAACAAAAACCCAAAACAGTTTTGGAAATCTATAAACACTCTTTTCAATCCAGGCTCCAGAAATAACCCTTGTCCAGACCCAAGCAAATCCAGCCTTGAACTAGCATCAGAATTCAACACATTCTTCGCAGAAACTATTTCTGACTTGATCAAAACCTTCCCCAACAATAACCCCCCAATATATAATTTCTCTCCATCTAACTCTTCCAACAACCCTCCCCTAATATTCAAGCTCAAACCTGTCTCCATAAACTTTATAAAAAGACTTCTGTACAAACTCAAACCCTGCACCAATGCTCCAGACAATATTCCCTCTTCCTTCCTAAAATGCGCAGCTGATGGCATTGCTTTCCCAGTCAGCATTCTAATTAACAGATCCATAAAGGACTCTTACGTCCCTAAACTCTGGCACTCAGCATACATCCTTCCTCTTCACAAAGGAGGCAAAACCACCAGCATCTCTAACTTCCGTCCTATTGCTCTCCTCTCGCCAATTTCCAGAATCCTAGAAAAATGCATCCACTCCCAACTGATGCCCTTCCTGGGGTTCCATACAGATACTTGAAAGTCCTTTTACGCAAATACAAAAAGAGTGACATGTATTGTGAGAACCACAGAAACGCCGAATGTCCAAAACTGCAAAATTCAAAATGTTGAAGTGTCATGGTTGGCCCGTCTGCAGTATAGCTCTGTAAGGTAAGTGTGCGATAGTTACGGACCTTAAGGTTAGGGTGCGGGTTAAGTTAAGTGCATAGATAGGTAATGTATGTAAGGTTTAGTGTAGGGTAAGAATTCGGGTTTTGTTAAATGTATGTGTGTGGATTATTTATTTTGTTTTGTTATATCTCTCTAGGCTAAGTGTGCGATAGTTATGGACCTTAGGGTTAGGGTAAAGGTTAAGGTAAGTGCATAGATAGTAATGTATGTAAGGTTTAGTGTAGGTTTAGAAGTAGGGTTTTGGTGCTTTACTTTAGGGTTAGAAGTAGGCTTTTGGTTAGTGTATGTATGTGGTTTATTTATTTTGATTGGGTAAGCAGTATGTAGTGGGAGGCGGAGTTGGCCGATTATGGGGATTTGACATTTTGAATTTCGCGGTTTAGTGCGTTCGGCATATTCACAGTTCATGCAATCCATGTCGGTGTTTTCACATTTGCTTAAAAGGATTTTCACTAATATAATATAGAACCCCCTTCCTGACCCACAACCATCTCCTGACACCCACAAAGTATGACTTCCGCCCAGGACATAGTACTATAACCGCTCTACTCTCTTTCCTTGATACTGTTAACGAAGCCCTTGATTCTAGACACCTAGTTTCTACTGTTTTACTTGATCTTTCTAAAGCCTCTGATACTGTTTCCCACAATCACCTTCTCCATCATCTCTCAAACCTTCATCTCTCTCCAAATACTATATCTTGGTTCTCTAGCTATCTGTCAGAAAGATCACTGGCAGTTAAATGGAAGAACTCCACCTCTACCTTCCTGCCTACCCCTACTGGCGTACCACAGGGATCTATACTTGGACCTATGCTATTTAATATTTTCATCAACAACTTTCACACTGCCTTTCCTGATTCTAAAATCATTCAATACGCAGATGATTCAACTTTAATCTGCTCCGCTTTAAACCCCTCTGAACTGCTGACCAAAACCCAAACTGCTTTTACAACCACTGAAAATTGGATGCAACAAAACCACCTTTCCCTCAATGCAAATAAATCAAAAATCCTACTTTTCCCTCCTTCAAAGACGTTCTCCTATGACAAAAATGCTTTTAAAGTCCTTACTCAATCCAACTCACCCATAGAAGTGGTCCCTTCTGCTAAACTCCTTGGTATCACTACTGATGAACACCTCAAGTTCGATATCCACAGTCAGCAAATTATTAAGAAAATACACCTTAAACTAGGTATGCTGTACAGAAACAATCTCTTTCTATCCAATTCCACTAGGCATACTCTGGCCACCACTTATCTTCTTCCATCCTTATTATATGGAGCCCCTCTCCTAACTAACCTATCCTCCTCCCTCACTTCCAAACTAGAAAACTGCTGCAATAAGATCTCCAAATTTGCTACCAAATCTAAAAATTCCACCCATCACTGCCTTACCCTACAATCATTGAACTGGCTAAAACTCACAAACTACCTGGATTACCTCCAACTCACCACTGCTCACAGTCTTATATTTCACCCAACTAAATGTCCAGCTCTAACAAATATCCTCCCCTCTTACACCCCCAACAGAGAACTCAGATCTGAACACCAAAACTTAATCTCTATTCACAAACCTAAACGTCCTGCCGGCCAACTTCTCCTATCTTTCTCACTAGGCAAGAAATAGAATTCTCTCCCTGCCATGCTACGAACTACAACTAATTCAGAAAACTTCAAATCTCTACTCTTCAAACACCTGTCCACCAAATGGAAATGCACCTGCTTTCACCCGACCTTATTCTTAGAACATGCCCACAAGAGGTTTTTCCTCCCAGGTTCCTTAGCTCTCTATTGCCCATAGCTACTTCACCCATGAGTCAATCTAAGTTCTGATCTCTTAGAGCTAAACAGCACACTATTTCAACTTTGTAAATATTATAAATAGCTTCTTATTTTACATGAGCACAAGTAAAGTGTTAACACTATTACTAATATGCATGTATGTTAAGGTGTTTCCCCAACCACAAGTGGCTTGCTCAAATGAAAACTTACTGTAAAATTCAATAATAATTCACATCGGTTCCTGCTGAATATGCCTAACACTGAATGTACATAAATTGTAACCTATACAATTGATTTCTGCTGAATATGCATGACACAATGTACATAATTGTAACCTATTACTATACAATGTTTCTTGTATATTATTACTTTATTTGTATTTGCTTGTTTTAGTATATTCTTTCTTTTTTGCATTTCTTTATCCTGGAGTTTTTCTTCCCGGGCCTCCATTGAAAATGGGTTTTCTGGACCCAGTGGACTTCCCAGGTAATCAAACTGAAAATAAATAATAAAATTGATGCTTTGCCAGTGATAGTCTTTATTTGTCACTCCTGGGATTCTGGCTACTGGCCAAGGCTTGCCACCTCCATAGTGCCTTTTTTAGGCAGTGTCTCAAGGGCAAAATTCCAGGCATGAAAACTCTGTATAAAAACAACCTCAAGGTTATGCTGCTAAACACTAGCAGCCTTAACATTAAACCGCACTCAATGGAACAGTCTTCACCTTGAAAGACTTAGACATTTCTGCAGTCACAGAGACTTGATTCAAGGCTGCTGAGAGCAACCTAACCATACCAGGCTACACCTCCTTCCACATGTTCAGACCACAAACTGAAGGCATGAAAACTGAAGGAAGAAGTGTATCAATATTCATTAAAGACAAACACACCTCTAGATTGGTTAAACAGTAGGATTACATGGAGACACTTCAGGTGCAATTAACTCTTGGTAGGACACCTATTCAAGTCATTGCCAGATACAGGTTCCCTTCTGTGAATCAGGACACCCACTCTGCCTATTTGGATCTACTTGAGTCTGTCAGGATACATCCAAACACCCTGGTTTTGGGCGACATTAACTACCCATCCATTGAGTGGGTAAATTACTCATACTCTAACTCACTTGCACAAAGGTTCTCGGACTTTGTTAACTCCAGTGCACTGGACCAGCTGGTTGACACCCTCACAAGGGGTGCCGACATCCTGGATCTGGTGCTTACCAATATGGGGTACCACTGTAGCACCCCTGCTGTGAGATCTTCCCTAGTGAAATCTGACCACAAATCAGTCTCATTCAAAGTAACTATCACACTGACCTCCCAGCAGCAAATAAACCGAAACACTTCTCCAGAGCATATTATTACTTCTTACAGGATGGTATAAATAGCTGTACAGAACATCCCCCCAGATGGACCTGGCAACTATGTTGAGTTCTGCAGAAGTGCTTTATACAAAAACCTGTATAACTGCATTGCCTCTGCTGTACCAGATAGGACCAGAACATGCTCCTCAAGGAAGAGCAAACTTGCCTGGTGGACAACTGCCTTTAACAGAATTTACAGCAAAAGGAAGAAATTGCTGTCTAAGAGTAAGAGGAAGTGAGCCCTAAACTGGAAACACTCCCTCCTCAGCTTAAACAAGCAAATAAGACTTCATGTAAAGTGCTCCAAAGCAAACTATGGATCCAAATTAGCTTCCTCATTTAAGGACAACCATAAGGCCTTCTTTAGTTACATCCGTAACCTAAAAGGAAGGGCCCAGATTTGTGCTGAATTGATAAGTTAGTGATACCACATAAACTGAGCCTATGGGCATAGCTAACATTTTACCTGATAGTTGGCAGGTTCTGTGAAAACTTCACTCCCTTCTCCCTGCTACATGTACCCAATTATATCCCTACCACCTGTCCCCACCATGAATCTCTAGGGAGCAGGTCATAAACACCTTCTCTAAGGCCAAAAACACAGCATCCCAGGCTCCATCCTACATGGGGTCCAACAAGAAATAGCAGCAACATTGGGTACTCTTTTCAATCATAATCTAAGCACTGGCTTCATCCCAACTGTATGGAAAATGGACACATTTATTCCCTTGCATAAAGGTGGTGCTTCCACTGGCCTTGAGAACTATAGACCTATTAGCCTGACTAGCCTGACTAGCTTCATCTGCAAGACCATGGAGCAAATTATCATGGACCATATAGTCTGAATGGAGAGATGATACATCAGCAACAAAGGAGAGTAGTACTGCTGAAAGTGAATTCATCATCAAGTCTTGGTGAGTACCTTCATGAGGTGAACACTGTTTTTCACAAAATCTCACCTAGATGACACTGATTTATAGACTGTATTTATACAGCATATATCATGGACAGAAGTAGGTCAAAAACTAAAAAAGCCAGCTGGGTACACACAACCCAGGATAAAAAAAAGTGCCCAATCCTGGTAGGCACACTGGTACCAGGACTGGAAAAAAATCACAGTGTAGAATATTCAAAATATGGAAACATTTCTGCAATGGGGCCAGGCCAGGCTCAGGGGAAGGATGCCCCCCCCCCCCGCGTTGTATTAGGAAGTAGCAGTCCACAAAATTCACAAAAACTGATATGCCAAAGAAGATCTATAAAGATGATAGACTGGACTATTGAGAATAAGAAAGAAATGATGTATTGTTATTATTACACAAGCCCAGAATTTCCAGACACAAGATATACAAAAACATTAAGAGAGAACTTAGACGAATGAAAAATACTTCCACGAGAAAAAGTGTCAGAAGCTTCAAATAAAAAACATTTGTATTCATTAATGCAACAGGTTTTGAAAAACACTATATAGACCAAAACACTTTGATCTGTTTGAAAAAAGAAGCACCTAAGGAAATATGAAAAGCTAAACAAAATTTAGAGATTTTTGAAAGGTATAAAAAAAGAAACATGGAAATGGGAAAAAAGAGAGATTTGATATGGTGCAATAGTCATGCAAGTTGAAGCCCAAATTAATCAATACAAAAAAGGCAGCCCCAAGAAATTAAAAGAAAAATATAGGCGAAGACATCCAGATTTGGAAAATTTCACACAAAATTTAAATAAATAATAATATCACAAAGAGGAAATGTAGGAAAGAAGATTAGTAAAGTAGAAGTTAAAACAATAGAAGCTGAAGTTATGGATCACCTGCTAAGTGAAGGATTTGGTGTAGAAGGTCTAACACAGGTTACATCACAGCATTATGGAACGAGTCCCCAAAGTAAGGAGAAACAAGATCAGGAGACATCTGAAGAAGAAATATAGACATGGGAAAGAAAAACAGATTTTTATATGGTGTGATATTTATGCAAAGGAGAAAGCAAAACTAAGCAATACAAAAACAGCAGCGCCAAAGATATTTGAAGACAAATACAGGCAAAGGAATCCAGACATGGAAAACTTTACAATAGAAAAAACAAGAAAACAAAGAAAAAGTAGAAAAGAAGGTTAGTAATGGAGAAGTTAAAGAAATAGAAAATGAAGTTATGGAGTACCTGTGAAGTGAAGGATTTAGTGTAGAAAATCTAACTCAGAAAACCCCACAGCAGGATAGAGTAATGGACATCCAAAATAAGGAGAAAATAATGGAACAGGGAGCAGCTGATCAGCCACCGTATGAAGATATTTTGGCAACTTCTACAGGAAACCAGCATACACTTTCAGTTGGAGCTGGACAGCAAGAAAAGTAACAGGAAACTGTTGGAACTTTATCACAGTCAATGTTGAGTAGAGATAGGCCAGTGAGTTTGTATTTGACAGAGCAATGGATGACAGAGGATGAAACTGAAGGGAATGTGCCACAGAAAGATGCTATAGAAATGCATATAGAGTGACCACAGAAAATGGAGAAAAAAATGTGCCCTCAGTTTAGAAGAAAATGAGCTAAGAGAAGAGTTGCTTGATTTAACAGAGATAGACATATATATTAAGATCAATGAAAGAAATAGACTGCAGAAGGTCAATAAAACCCAAACAATTAGAAGTTTGATAAAACAATGAACACAATAATTAGGACTGTCCTTAGAGATCCATGTGATATAATAGAAGTAAACAGGACATATTACTGTGCAGCTAAATTAATAACAGATAAAATTTAACCACAAGAACACAGGTTAGTAACAGAAATTAAACGCAGAAATCTAATACCATCATGGAAGAATCAAACAGAGAAACCTATAAAGCAATTAAGACAAGAAGTGTCACTGTTAGAAGAGTATAGAAGAGGGAGCAGATCAACAAAAATACTCAGAAAGATAGATGTGATAAAAGCAATGCACAATATTTAACAGATCAGGATTTCTCATATACCATCACAAATAAACTAAAAATATCAGCACAGACAGAAAACCTTAGAAGATAATCAGATAAATATAAAGGAAAAGTACAAAATAAGCAATTTATTGATGACCCAAAACAGTTTTATAAAGAATTGGGAACAAGGTACAAGGAATTGAAAGACCACAAAAAAAGAAGAAATAGATATATTTTGGAGAAGTATTTATGAAAATCTTGTGGAACATAACAAAGATGCTAAATGGATAGAAGAAGTAAAAGAAAGAATAAGAAGCTTAAAGGTATGGGATATGAAATGGGATGAAGTAACACCCAGAGAGATTGAAATAATGTTAAGAAAAGCCTCTAATTGAAAAACCTCTTGCACTGATGCTGTACTGAACTTCTGGTTAAAAATATTAACATATTTGCATGAAGATTTAAGCATGAATGTATATGTACACCCTGAACAGACACGAACCTGGCTAACAACAGGAAAAACAATGCTACTACTTAAGAGTGAGCTTGCAAGCTACCCTAAAAACTATAGACCAATAACTTGCCTTCTGACAGTGTATAAATTATGCACTGGAATCGATGCCCACAGATTTTATAGTCATTAGAAGAAAACTCAATTATGGCAATAGAACAAAAGGGAATAAAAGAAAGCCATATGGAACAAAGGCTCGTTTGTTGTCAAATAAAGTCATAGTGTAGAACTGTAAAAAGGGGAGGAATCTAAGTATGGCATGGATTGACTACAAGAAAACATTTGGTAGTATCCCACATTCATGGATAAAAAGGTGCTTAAAATGTGTAAAATACACCCTACACTGATCAATTATATTACAGTGGCTATGAAACAGTGGCAGACCTCTTTGCAATTAAGCCATGATAAAGGACAAATTATTGTCCCAGAGATAAAAATTCAAAGGGGGATATTCCAGAGTGACTCTTTGTCGCCGCTGGTATTCTGTCTTGTCCTTAACCTACTAAGCTGTCTACTTAACAGATTAGGCCATGGCTATAATTTGGCTCCTAGAAAACAACAAAGTGCAAAGACTTCTCATCTTTTTGTTGATGATTTAAAACTGTATAGATTATCAGATGAGGAACTAAAAGCACAACTGCACATTGTCAAAACTTTTTCAGATAATATAAGAATTTAATTTGTTTTTGAAAAATGTGCAAAAGCAACCACTGAAGCAGGAAAACTGCAGCACCAAGAGAACATCAGTTTGCGACAAGAATGTGATACAAAAGAACTTGTGCAAGAGGGAGTGTATAAATATTTGGGAATTGATAAAGGATCAACAATAAAAACATAAACAATGTGAATAAACCTTAGTAAGGAATACTTTAGAAAACTTAAATTAATCCTAAAAACAGCATTGACATCTAGGAACAAAATTCAAGCTATAAATCAACTTGTTCTCCCTGTCCTAACTTACAGGGTTGGAGTGATTGGCTGGCCCCCAAAACATGTATAGATTAGACAGAAAAACAAGCAGGATGCTTCATACTCACAAAATGATTTATAAAAATCAGTGCATACAAAGATTATATAATCCCAGTTCTGAAGGAGGGATGGGCCTTCTTGAAATTGATTGCATGTATAGAGCTGCAGTCATTGGAATGCACACATATCTGCTGACCTCACAAGACCCAAATGTAGTGAAAGTTTTGAATCATGAGGGCAATAAATCTAAGAAGACTTCTCTGCTTAATCTAGTAGAAGCATATTGGCGTCAAGTGGGAATGGAAATCAAACTAGAAGTAGATAAAAATGAGATAGCAACTTAATGGGCCAAAAAACAAAAGAAAGAATATAAGGTGAAGGACCAGATGAGAAAGCAAGAAATGTGGAAAATAAATAAGTGTAGTTTCAAGTATATAAAACTTCTTGAAGAACCTCATCTTGATCAGGATCGAATGCAGGAATGGTTAAGTAGAAGCAAATTCAAACCAAGAGATTAAATGTTAACACTGGTGGCCCAAAATAGTGGGCTACGTACATGATGATTTACAAAGTCCATTGAACATGTGAGAGAAACAGACAAATGTAGGTTTTATAAACAGAATTGGAAATAGTTGCACACATTGTTGCTGGTTATGACATACCAATGACAGAAGGTCTGTATACTGAAAGGCATAATAATGTGGCAAGACTGGTGCAATGGGGATTGTGTAAACATTATGGTATTGAAGTGGCTGAAAAACACTGGAAATATGAGCCACAACGCATCATTGAAAATGAAGATGTCTACATCACATGGGATCATCCATTACCAATAGTTCAAAAAATAGATGCTGGAAAACCAGATATAGTGGTCCATGAAGAGAAGACAAAAGTAGCATTGTTCATTGAAATTGGCACACCCTTTGGCTACAGTGTCTTGCGTATAGAGAGATGTAAAGTCATAAAATATAAGGAGTTGCAGGCAGAAACAAGAGCTACATGGAAGAAAGATTCCCAGACAGTTCCAGTAGTAGTAGGAGCAACAGGTCTTATAAAAAAGAATCTACAATCGCATTTAGATATGTTAACAATACGTGTAACACCATACAAATTGCAGAAGGAGTCATTACTGGGCACATTGCAGGTGCTGTTAAGAACACTTCTGGCTGACATTAAAGACTGCAACAATACTAATTTCATGAACTTAAATTGTACTTTAACTTAGGAATGGGGTCCATTCCTGCCTTGGTATTAGAAACCTAAAAGACTTGGAGAAATTAAAAAAGTGAGGAAAAAAAAGGCAAAGAGGAAAAGTAGAAAAGAAGATTAGTAATGGAGAAGTTAAAGAAATGGAAAATGAAGTTATAGAGTACCTGAGATGTGAATGATTCAGTGTACAAAATCTAACTCAGAAAGTGCCACAGCAGGATAGAGCAATATACATCCAAGTTAAGGAGAAACCAGTGGAGCGGGAAGCAACCAGTCAGTTGCCATATGAAGATATTTTAGAGTCTTTCACAGGAAACCAGTATAAACATTCACTTGAAGCTGGACAGCAAGGGAAGGAACAGGAAATTGTGGCAACTCTGATGCAGTCAATGTTGAAGAGTGAAAGGCTAGTGAGTTCCCATATGACAGAGCAACGGATGACACAGGATGAAATTGAAGAGAATGTGCCACAGGAAGATGCTATAGAACTTTCTCTAGAATGCTCGCTGAAAATGGAGAACAAAAAATGTGCCCTCAGTTTAGATGAAAATGAGTGAAGAGAAGAGTTGCTTGATTTAATAGCGATAGATAGACATATTAAGATCAATGAAAGAAATAGACAGCAGAACGTCAATAAAACCCAGAAAGTTAGAAGATTGATAAAACAAATGAGCACAGTAATTAGGACTGTCCACAGAGATCCATACGATATAATAGAAATAAACAGGATATATTACTGTGCAGCAAATTAATAAGAGATCAAATTTTATCACAAGAACACAGGGTTGCAAGGGAAAGGAAGGGGAGAAATCGAATACCATCATGGACATATCAAATAGAGAACACTATAAAGTAATTAAGACAAGAAGTGTCACTGTTAGAGGACCATAGAAGAGGCAACAGATCAACAAAAGTACTCAGAAGGAAAGACTTGATAAAAGCAATGCACAATATTATAATGGATTAGGCTTTATCATGCACTATTGCAAATAATAAACTAAAAATCTCAGCACAGGCATAAAAACCTAGAAGGTACACAGATAAATATAAAGGAAACATGCAAAATAAGCAATTTATAGATGACCCCAAAAAGTTCTATAAAGGACTGCGAAACAAGGCAAAAGGAGTTGAAAGACCGGCAAAAAAAGAAGAAATACATACATTTTGGAGAAATATCTATGAAGATCCTGTGGAACATAAAGATGCTAAATGGATAGAAAAAGTAAAATAAAGAATAAGAAGTTCAAATGTACAGGATATAAAATGAGATGAAGTAACAGCCAGAGAGACTGAGATAATGTTATGAAAAGCCTCCAACTGGAAAATCCCAGGACCAGACTCAGTACCTAACTTCTGGCTAAAAGTATTAACATCTTTGCCATGAAGATTTAGTCATGAGTAATAACTATTTGTATGTGCACCCCATATAGACAGCAACCTGGTTAACTGCAGGAAAAACACTAATTTTACTTAAGGAGTAAACCTGCAAATTATCCTAAAAATTATAGACCAATAACTTGCCTTCTGATGATGTATAAACTATACAACAGAACTGATGCCCACAGAGTTTATAGTCATTTAGAAGAAAATTCTGTCATGGTAATAGAACAAAACAGTAATAAAAGAAAATGATATGGAACAATGGATCACCTGTTGCTAAATAAAGTCATAATGGAGAACTGTAAAAAGGGGAAGAGTCTAAGTATGGGATGGATTGACTACAAAAAAAGCATTTGATAGTATCCCACATTCGTGGATAAAAGAGTGCTTAAAAATGTCTAAGATGCACCTTAAACTGATAAACCACATTGCAGTGCCTATGAAACAGTGACAGACCACTTTGTAATTAAGCCATGCTAAAGGACAAATTATTATTACAGGGATAAAAATTCAAAGGAAGATATTCGAGGGTGGCTCCCTGTTACAACTGCTATTCTGGCTTGACCTTAACCCATTAAGCTCTCTACTTAACAGATTAGGCCATGGCTATAATTTAGCTCTTAGAAATCAACAAAGTGTAAAGACCTCTCATCTTCAGTTTGTCGATGATTTAAAACTATATAGCTCATCAAATGAGGAGTGAAAGCACAACTGCAAGTTGTCAAAACATTTTCAGGTGATATAAGACTGTCATTTGGTCTTGATAAATGTGTAAAAGCAACCTTTAAATCAGGAAAATTGCAGCACCAAGAAACATCAGTTTGGGACAAGAATGTGATATAAAAGAACTTGAGCAAGAGGGAGTGTATAAACATCTGGGAATTGATAAAGGATTAACAATAAAACACGAACAAATGTAAATAAAACTTTGTAACGAATATTTTAGAAGTCTTAATCCTGAAAACAGCATTGACATCTAGGAACAAAATTCAAGTTATAAACCAATTTACACTCCCTGTTATAACTTACAGTTTTTGAGAGATTGACTGGCTCCAAAATGTGTTGGATAGATGAGACAGGGTAACAAGAAAAATGCTTCATCCTCAACAAATGATTTATAAAATATCACTGCATACAAAGATTATATATTCCCCATTCTGAAGGAGGTATGGGCCTCCTTACAATTTATTACATGTACAGATCTGCAATTGTTGGACTGCACACATATCTGCTGACCACACAAGACCCAAACGTGGTGAAAGCGTTGAGACATGAGGAGAATAAATCTATGATGAATTCCCTGGTTAGTCTAGCAGAAGCATAGAGGTGTCAATCAGGAATGGAAATCAAACCAGAAGTAGATAAAATAAGACAGCCAAAAAATCCAAGAAAGAATATAAGGTAAAGGGTCAGATGAGGAGGTAAGAAATGTAGAAAATGCATAAATACAGTTACAAGTATAGAAAACTCCTGGAGGAACATCATATTGATCAGGATCAAATGCAGGAGTGGTTAAGGAGAGGCAAATTCAAACCAAAAGTTGAAAGGTTAATATTGGTGGCCAAAGATAGTGGGCTACATACACGTTGGTTTATAAAGTCCACTTAACTTGTGGGAGAAACAGACAAATGTAGGTTTTGTAAAACATAATTGAAAACAGTTGCACACCTTGTTGCCGGTTGTGACATACTAATGGCAGAAGGATTGTATACTGAACAACATAATAATGATGCAAGACTGGTGCATTGGGGTTTGTGCAAACATTACAATATTGTAATATTATAATATTATAATACTGAAGGAGCTGTAAACACTAGAAACATGAGCCACAAAGCATCATAGAAAATGATGACGTGTCCATCACATGGGATCACCCATTACCAACAATTCAAAAGATAGATGCAAGAAAACCAGATATAGTGGTCCAAGAAAAGAAGACAAAAGTAGCATTGATCATTGAAATCTCTATACCCAGTGACTACAGTGTCTCACATACAGAGATACACAAAGTCATAAAATACAAAGATTTGCAGACAGAAACTAGAACAATGTAGAAGAAAGATACCCAGACAGTTCCAATAGTAGTAGGACCAAGTGGTTTTATAAAAACAAATCGGCAATTGTATTTAGATATGTTACCACTACATGTAACTCCTTACGAATTGCAGAAGGAGACATTATTGGTCATAATAAATAAATAAATAACAAATAATAATAAATAAATAAAACATGGACCCAAAGCTAAACATGGAATATTCAGGAACTACTCTAAGGCTAACCTCCAGCTATTACATGATAACCTGGCAAAATTTCAAGCCCCCATAAATACTGAGATCACTGTGGCCTATGCAGAAAGGTTCAAAGAAACCCTGTGTGAGCATGTTAATAGCTGTATAGAAGCAGCTGTACCCACCAGGGAGAAGTACAGACCTAACTGAAAATCAAGTCACCCTGGTGGAATCACTGAATCAATAGGCTGTAAAACTGAAGGAAGAAGCTCATGTCAAAACTTAACAGGTGCAGCATACAACAGGATAAAATCACTCTCATCAAACTAAACAAAAAATCAGAAGACAAATAAAGTCTAGCAAAGCAAATTTGAAGTAAGTTCAGGCTCCCAGGCCAAGGACAACCACAATGCATACTTTAGCTATGTCCACAACCTTAAAGGCAATATAGTATTGTGTGCACATCTCACTGTAAATGGAGCCACCCATAATGAGCCAGAAGATATAGCAAACTTCCTGGCTGATAAATTCAGCCCCAACTTTACCCCTCTCTCCCCCTCAACCTTTCATCTGGAAATAACATAAAATATAACTCCCCCTACTATCACTAGGGAACAGGTCCTTAATGGTCTCTCTAAGACCAAGAACACTGCATCAGTGGGCCCAGACAATATCCCAGGATGTCTTCTAAATAGCATGAAACCTGACCTATCAAGGCTTCTGGAATTACTATATAACTGTAGCCATGAAACAGGCTTCGTGTCTCATGAATGGAGAACAGCAGCAGTCATTATTCGTCACCAAGGTGGGCCATCTACAGACATTGGAGACTACATACCCAGAAGTCTCACTAGTCTGATTGTAAAGCTGTGGAAAGAACTATCTTGGAAATGATCAATAGAAATTTAGTGCACCTCCAAACAATGGCCCAAACCAAGTTTGGTTTCATCAAGGGCAGATCATGCCTAGCCAACCTGGTGGACCCATTTGAGAAGGTAACCAAAGCAATGGATGAGGGTAAAATGGTTCACACTGCCTACCTTGACCTGACAAGGCATTTGACACTACACACCCTTCAGGCATTGTTGACAAACTCAAGAGGTTAGGTACACAGTAGTACTTCAGCTGTTGGATAGCCAAATGGCTCACCAACAGGACCCAGGAAGGTAACATTGGGGATCCACCTCTACAAAGAAGCCAGTCACAAGTGGACTTCCTCATAAATCAGACCTTGGATCACTCCTTTTTTATATTCACTTCTGTGATGGCAGTGATCTCTGGCTGACTAAATTTGCAGATGATTGCAAATTAGGAGCTGTCATTGAATCCCACATTAACACAAATGCTCTCCAAGAGGGGCTGACACAGACACACAACTAGTGTCAAAGCCATGGACTAACACAAAATACCAAGGAATGCACCATACTGTCTGTCCTTTGGGAAGTGTTCCACCACTACTAACTATCAGATTGATGGCACACCTCTAACATTTGACCCAGTAGTCAGGGACTTAGGGACACTCATAGATAGTAATCTAGCCTTTGACTGTTGCATGTCTATAGTAGTGAGAAAATCATTCTATGTTGCACAACTTATGAACAAAGATATGGCATTTAAGTCCAAGAAAGTTATTGTTCAATTGTATTCGGCATTCAGCAGACCTCAGTGAATGTGATGCCCCCATTGGTATGTATCTTACCAGGCATATCTGACACCTGCAACACCCACAGAGGTTCCTCACAAAACCAATACAGGGCATAAGAAAAACATCCTATGCAGACCGCATCAAGGCCTTATCCCTGTATACTGCCTCCTACAGACTTTTAAGGGGAGATGCATGCCTGGCATACAGGGCATTGTCAGACCCCACTCTGTACCTCCTAAATATCCATGAAAGAAACAGCACCAGAATTACCCATTCTACAGACCTACACCTTGTCTGTGGTAAGAATAGCATGTTCATAGGTTCATAGGTTGGTACTAGGCTAATGGGCCTAGGGCCTGTACAAGCCTAGCCATAACAATTCCCTGGCTATTTCTTCCCACAATATTTACTTCCCTGGACCCCTGTCTTGCAAGGGTGACTGATGTGATTCCTGGGGTAAATTTCCTATCTCCCATCCAGTCGGCAAGGTTCCTTTTGAAAAGGGCCAAGGAGGCTCTCTGCTTAACATGGATGGGCAGTCTATTCCAGAGTATGGAGAGTCCCTGGGTAAGGAACCTATCCCTCCAGCATGTTTTGTTCATTGTGTTGACAAGATTTTGGTCCCTGGAGCATGTGGCTCTGATGGATTGGAATTTCTTTAAATGTAGCATGTCCAACAGCTCTGGGTTTGACATGGCCTTGTATGTTAAGCAGAGATTGCCTATGAGTAGATGATATGTGACAGAGTATAGCTGGAGTTTTTTTAGTTGGCCAGCATAGGACATCTGATTTAGGCCTGTGATTCTTTTAGTGAGGTGTTTCTGCGGCCTTTCCAGTTGTTGCAGATGTCTTGTGAGGTACATACCAAATGGGGCATTGTACTCTATGATGGGTCTAATGAGGGATGAGTATAGTGGGACAATGACCTCCTTTTTTTCTGGATGAAAAGCCCTTAGTGATGAGGTGTGCCACATAGAAGGACTTCCTGACTTTTGTGGTGATGTGCTGGAGAGACAGGTATGTATCCCAGAGACTACACCCTAAACAGAACAGGCTCCCCATCCATATGAAGCAGAGTTCTACCCTAATGAAATCAAGTGCAAGTTAAACGATGGGGAACAGGACATTCATCCCTGGTTTGGGACTTATGTCTCTAATGGGCACAGGCAAACTGTAGATGGTTCATCTCTCAGGCTCTGCTTGTAAATGTTTCATCTCCCAAACCCCTGCTTAAACTTGTCAAGGGTATCAGACCTTTTCAGGGATTTGGAATGCATGGCTAGGTTTAAAGAAGCCCTTGTGTTCGTAGGCCTAGTAAACACCTATGAACCCATGAACCCATGAACTATACTGTATTACCTTTCTGATGACATTTATCTTCTGTGCTGACATTCAGGCCTGTGCTCTGACATTGATGGGTTGATTGAAGATGTATACCTATAGGGGTGTACTACACAATCCTAAAACTGAAAAATAAACATTTCCATGGGACACATTTCATTGTGTGACTCCACAGCCCTTACCACAACATCCATCGTAATGTACACAAATTATTATGCTCTCCACAGTATAAATGGCAAAGTACAATATCTGTAAATGACCAGTACAAGTAGCATGTCAAAAGCACCAATGGATGAAAGGAATTCATACTAATGTAGATAGTCACACTGTGCATCAGACATGTAGCTTTATTTCCCTGTATCTATGATAAAGATGATAGGGATGTGGCACAGTAATCATCACTTGACAGGGTGCTGTATGGGAGTGCAGGAGGCCTAGGCTGACCCAATAGGATGGCAAACTTGTGTGTGAGTCAAGAAGGGAAGCAGGCAAGATGGACCATGGACATGTTGCATGTTTCTCTGCAGGTACCCTCAATGTGACAATGGTGTGTGAGTGTCTATATGAACACAGTCAAGCTCACTGTTAGCCCTACATGTCTCTATGTTGGAGCATTGTGAGCCATGCATGGTAGAGCTGACAGTTCATAGTCCCCCCCAAACATGTAAACTGACTCTTCCAGAAGTTGCACTGGCACCTCCACGCCCATGGTCAGTTGCTGTGGTACTATCTGAGGGTGACTAATGTCTGCTGGGCATGTGTCCTCCACAAGAATGCTCAGGACCACAAACCCATGGCCTGGTATATCTTGATGTGGACAGCACACTCCCCTCTGCAGCATTGGATGTACTGCCACTACGGGACCATGATTGCCCATGAACACATTGAATCTCAGCAGATGTAGTTGCTGACCTATGCCCATGAGGCTGACACTTAACTGTAGACATTCTATCGCAGACACTCTGCATTCTAAGGCAGATAATGTGCAATCTGTCTCATCCCTACCTTTTTCCACTGTGTCAGTCAACCAATCCAGGGTATCAGCAACATGATGAATGCAGTTACTGATGTCAGACTGTGTTGCATCCATAACCCTGAGCATTCATCAGGAGCACCTTTCTGAAAGTATCTGTGCCTTCATGACAGCCCTAAACATACACCGAGTGGCATGTGATGAGACACCTGCAACAGGTGGTGGAGGGGCAGTAGGCCTCTTACAAACACCCCTATCAATTCACCTTTGTGGAACCTCATCAGTAGTTTGGCTATGGCCAGTGTCAACAATCACTGAAGCAGCAGTAGCCACACTTCCCTGTTCAATGTCCCCACTCTCCGACTGTTCAATATCTGTGGCCTCAGGGGACTGGGTATGCAGGCATACTGGCTGTGTATGGTGATAGTTAGGGTGGATGATGGATGTCAACTTCTGTGTTTGATTCAGCTTCTGCAACCACCACTTGTGCCTTAGTTAGGCCCCCATCATCAGAGTCTGAAGAAACACTGACATCAGGTGGTGTAGGGGACAAAGGTCAACCTCCCTGGTCACCTGTGATAAAAAGGAAAAAGCAATACATTAATACCTGCACTACTATGCTCTGCAGTACTTTGGTGTAATATATGTTAAGCTGTATAAACTGCTGTCAGTATTACAGACTTGTATACCTCCAAACCTCACACAGTAGGACATGTAGACATTATTTTCTAACCCCTATCTGTAATTATTTGGAAATAATTATTCAGTAAACAAGAATCTTATGAGCAAAAAAATAAATTATGTACACTGTGAATAATGTCCAAAAATATGTACAGCTGACAGTTACTGCAATCACTAATGTCCTGACAATACTTTCAAGTCAATCACTATGGTTATATCTACAAGGCAGAGGCATGAGTCTAAACTGTGGACATTCAGAAAATATCTGTACAGTTGACAATTATGCAGACAGGACATCAACCAGCCAGCAGGCCTGGGATGACAATTTAGCTAATAAATTGAAATATATCTACATCTCTGACAAAACAGTTTTCTGCTTACCAGCAGTAGGACCAAGGCATCTTCCATTTCCTGATGGTCCAGAAACATTTTTTGGGAGAGGTAATGGCAACAGCACCACACGGTACAGTATAACATGGGTAATACATCCAAATAGCTCGCATTTACAGTAGCTGCTATGTTAAAAGATAAGTGGGTGGCAATCTCTACATGAAGTTAAAACTGCAGCTAACTTACCCCCCCCCCCCCAAAAAAAAACACCTGACACCCATGTAAAACTATATACACCTTGACAGGATGAATGCAACAATATTCTACTGCTGATCTAACTAAGCATACCTGGATGCTCATCTTGAGAGGAACGGGTGGCACCCATGTCCACAACATATTGGCTGATGGATGCCTGGGAGTTGTCCTGCGTTTCAAGGTTTGCCAGGAATTCTTCTGTGGCTGTGAGATGAGGTTCTGCTGCAGGCCCACCACCAGTGACCTGATGAAACCTGGCCACGTCAGCTGCATTTCTCCTTGTTGCACTAATCATATCCATGGCATGGTGTCACACGTGCTTGTAGGTACACTTTTGGTGACCCACGACATTGATGTTATGCACCAGTTCATCCCACAGAGCTGCACATTCTGACCTATTTGCCCTCCCTCAGGGCAGCATGACCTGGTAATGTTTTCACAAAGCATCAATAATGAGGTCATTTTCTCCCTCAGAAAATGGTGGCTTGTGACATGCATGCATAATGTTTCCTGACATACAAAGAAATGAGAACATATGTAAGGATAACATACATATGAGTAACCTATGTACAGATACAGCAGTAAAGGGAGGCTATTGGTATTCACTGCTTGATTACACATCTCATATTCAACAGTATGGCAAATATACAAAGGGTTTGGATGCAAGTAGGAGAGTAGCAATAGTGACATATTCCTATGTGTGCCATGACAGATACTCACGTATGCTCACAAATCCAAAACAGGAGTCCATTGTAGTGTGCCCCAAAGCAGGAAAAATTCCCTCCCAAATAATATGTACAAACTATAGTGCCAACAAAATAGCAGTGTACTATTACAATTGCTATCAGAGGAAGTAGCCAGAAGAACTGTGTAATTAGTTATCACACAGCATTATACTCTTGGTATACTCTACATCTTATGTATGTCTAAAAGGGCTAGAAATCAATACCATATCATCAATACAGTTCTAACAAAGGCTTACTGATGTAATCCCCATTCCCCCATTCTCTATGCATCATGTTGGAAACAAAATGGATGCATACTTGACTGAGTACAATACTCCTCTGTTGAAAGATACTGCTATACAAGTAATATGTCAACAAGTTAGACATAAGAAGTAACTCTCATACACACTGATTTGCCTAGCTAGACGTTTGCCTTTTTATGAGAGTTCTCATTAGCAGTTGATTGCACCTGAACCAATTTGTGGTTCAGAAATGCTAAATGCAGCCTACACAGCTGATTTGCAGTATAATCAGCCAATCCCATGCAACTACTCAACAAGATATAAGGCCTCAATGTAGATTCCATCCCTTTTCTCATATGTTGGGGTGAAAATTATTAGGGTAAAAAGGCAACATCAGCACAGAGAGAATGTTTGCAGCAGATACATTTTACATACAGAAGTGTGTGCTACAGGCTTAAGCTGATGCTGCTACTGCAGGCAATAGGCATAGACGGACAGGCTAAAGACTCTGCAAGACAACAACACAGAAGAGTAACTGTGGGACCTGTGACAGTCTTGATGAACAGCCAGAGCCAGATTGAGGATATTCATCCTACTGAAAATCAAGGTATGTGTTTCAGGAAAGTATGTTAGCCGAAGGTATCATTAACAGAGTAAAAGGCAACATGTTTGGTGTGTCCTAGAACAAGGTAGGGGGGCAGTAACCATTATGTCAACCACTTAACTGCCAAGTCATGTATTATGTCATGGTAGTCATCTGGAATGTGTTCACTGGCAACCTTTGCTTCTATTATGGCCTCCGTATACATATGTTACTTGTACAGCTGTGGTTGTCTGTAATATCACTGTCAATTCATTTTGGACTGCGGTCTGATATTACTGGGTCACATTTTAATTACATACTTCAAATTCCTCTGGAAATTCAAGCTAATACAGAACCTGACAGTCTATGCATACTCAAGGGTTATAACAGCAATAATTAAAATGCATTCCTATCTGTAAGCCTTTGACTTCCATTATTTAGAAGCAGTCATTCCATCCGTACTGCTTTGCGTGGATAGATAGGTGATGAGACAGTGATAAATATCAGAGTTTATAATGGTGATGTACGCATACATGTATTTTAAATGCTTGACACAGCTGTATTTGAACTCAGAACCATGTGAACCAAAAATAAATATTTTCAAAGCATTTAACAGATTGAGCTACAGAGTCAGTGTAGTAGTAGTAGGTGTGCTTTTACATGTTGTACAGATAATTGCATACAACTGCTGTTACATATCTTACTTACATCTATTGGTATGTGTATGGCTTTATAGTGATGTATTTCTCTACCAGATTCTCAGTTAAATTCCTATTTTTCCGTTAATCTTTTAGCATATTTACTATGCGATGTAGAGTGACGAGCAGCATTGAGTAAACATGCTTAATGACAAGAAAATGACAATTACAATGTTTTGCTTAAAACACTTGTGCTAATTAACTGGCTGGGTGGCTTGGTGGGTTGATGTACTTTTGTTCAAGTCTGATGATACTGCATTTGAAATAGGGCATAGCTGAACATTTTTGAATGTGATTATTATGCTTTCACATGCATGCAATAATACAATGCAATTTAGCTTAGCTGTATTGCACAATGACTCTTTAAAGAAAAGAAAATTAGGGAGATAAGAAATTGGTGAAATGGGATGAAAGCAGGGGGAAAACATAGTGAATGAGTAGGAGTGTGCAGGAAAGATGTAGGAAAGAAGCATAGCTACCCATTTCTTCCAGAGAAAAAGCTGTGTACTTGCAAAGATTTTTAGCTGAATTTGGACTGTCACCCACAGAGACAAGGGTGATGACAACATAAGCCAGTTGTACCAAATTAAGTGTGTCCAGTGGATACATCTGTGAAATGGAGAGCTATGTATGGGACAAATTTCTTTTTTCAGGACAGGTGCTCTTTTTATTTTTTTAAGGAGGGAGTAGAATGTTGGGAAAAGGGCATAGGTATGTGTGCAGAAGGTAGGTTAAAGAAGCATTTGCAGAAAATAAGACATACAAGACAGTAGACAGGGTTGGTGAGGGACACAAGAGGGGGATGAACACCTTGTTTGGGGAGGGGATGGAAGTATCCAGGTCCCATAGATGTCAGACACCATAACAGTGTGACTCAAGTCCTAACTCATGTGACAGTCAGCTCAGCACCTTCACTGCTCCACTGGAGGCAATGAATGATGCAGGTGCCTGGGGACAGACTGCCCCACCACGACTGACAGCATTAACTCTATCCAGCATAGGCATGCATCAACAGTCTTCTGCACAAACCTATGCATCATGTCTGGTATTTGTTCATGGGTGACATGGGCATCTCCTCTGTCTGTACTCCCAGAGGTGGGCACACTCCTGGCCTGTGGGGTGGAACTACTTGAAGCAGAAAGTAGTGCAGGAACAGCGGAAGGGGGGTGCCAGCAGGCTGTGGCCCAGATGTGCTAGGCACTGGTGCTTCAGCTGGAGGAGCCAAGGTTAGTGGATCATCAGGAACTGGCCTACCTTGTTGCGCTGTAGTAAATAAAATAGAAACATAAAGGAAAAATAAATGTAACCCCCAAAAATGGAATGAATAACATAAAACGAAAACAATAATGAGTAATGGAAACAAATTGAAATATAATATAATGAGGAACACAATATTAAATAATGTAAATAAAAGTTTATTTAATGGCAAAGCAATATTAAATTATACATAAAGACAACATAAGAGGTAATAACAAATAATATAATAATATCAAATGATAACAGTAAATATATTGATTAAATAAATTAAATAAGAGAAGGGGGTGAGAGAAGAAAGGAGAAAATTAGTAACTTCACAGATACTATAACAAAACATACTACAAATAAGTACTTTTAGATATGTTAGATATGTTAGATTTTACTTGTAACATCACTGACTGCTATGACATATATTATTTGAAATACTACCCTGGTCCTTAAACACACATTATATTTCAGATCATATTGCATCCACCAATCATTCAAGGTTGCTTATATTGGATATATTATGTTCCACGTATGTACCTCTCAACCTCTTGGCATGGGACATTATAGGCCAAGCCATACATAATGGTGGTACAGAGGCACAATAACAGGGAGCATTCTTACATAGTATGCACTTACAATAGTAGCAAGGTGTTCAGGTAACAGATTTGCCATTAATATGCATTTGGAGAGATGCCTAATATCTGCAATTCAGAAGACTGACATTCTTTTCTGAAAATGATCCTCACCAATGTGACAGAGACTGGCCAGTAAAACAAGATCATATACCAGACAGAGCAGACATATGGGGCAGTATTCAACACATTCTACAAAAATCGTGACAGCTGAGAGTTATGTCCGTGTACACTGATTACACTTGACAGCTGAACAGTCATGGAACAGGTCAATGGGAGTGCACTTCACATGCAATCATGCTTATGTTTTATTGATGAAATGCTAAAACAGTATTGAAAACAGTGCAATTTCTCAATTGGCTGGTGTGGGATTAGAATGTACAAGCAGTGACTACAATAATACTGAACATTTTATTTGTAATAATAAATTATCAGACCACTGTCTCCTTTTACACTTTATTGATTCATACTGTTTCATATCTTGCATTTACACACATGGATAGCTGTCTAGGACTTCTGTTAACTTACATGTTTTGCCCTACTCAGTTACTGACTGCAATATACAGCATATTTCTGACAATGAGCAGACCACAACATTGACTCTTAAACTGGGCATTCTGCAACATTAAGTAATAGTTGGAAGCTATGCTACACAGTACTACATGTTTACTTTCTTTAACTTGCTTTAACAGTTCAGATATGCACTGACACATTAATGAAAATCTATGTCCAAGCAATTTCATACATGATTGTTAAGACTGCAATATCTGTATTTTTTTGTTTATTTTCTTATTAAGTTATGCATTCATTTATGCGCTTGCCTCATCCTGGCCAAATGCCTTACATGGGACAACATGTTACAAAACCTCTCTTCTTGCAGCTGTGGTCAGAGAGGGAAACCATTATGCATACCAGTTTGGCACCGATTCAGGTTATATATTTATAAATTATTAGAAAACATGCTTACATATCTGAGGGCTGTTCCCCACCTGTACCTCTTGTATCCAGTGATCCAAAGTGCCCTTCTTTCATTGATAGAGGTCATCATAATGGTGATGACACTGCCCACCAGTGCAGCAGATACCAGTTGCACTGGTCAGGTCCCTGGCCAAACTATCCCAGGCCTCAGACTTGCATTCTGATCCTTGATAGTTGTTCTGCAGCAGCTAGGGTTCATGGTGCTATACAAGGAGTTCAATAAAAATCCTAGTCTCCTGAACACCCCAACACTGTACTTGAAAGTGCACTCCTTCCCTCATGACAACCATATCCAAACTCAAGATCAGGCTCCAAGGAATACTGTGCAAGTCCCACTTATTACCCTTTCAATAGGATGCATTCCCACCATTGTACGCCATACTGCAATTTTCAAAAAACTTGCCATGAAGTTTAGCATTGCGCAAACTCACACATCCCATAGTTAAGCAAAGCTTAGCAATGTGCAAACATGGAAAGACCATTACCCATGTTTAAGCAATGCTTAGCATTGCACACCTTTTCTAAGTAGTACAATAACTGAATTTACAGGGAACCAATGTTTCAGTGACCTGACACAGATCCCAGCAGTATATGTAAAAGGCATCACTTCCCAAGACTCATACCCGGGACCTACTACACTGTAGGTCATCACTCAACCTATCTCACAACTGGAGTAGTGAAGAGAACTCATGTATCTTCAGATATACTGCAAAGGTGCCACTGTAAGAGTAGCTCAGCTTTGCTGCAAGCACATAAAAATAAAAAAAAAATAAAAACTGAATGCATCCGGTTTCTATTTTTACATGTCTGGTGCATGTCTGATGAATGGGTGCCCAAAGGTAAGTATATAATGCAGCGCATTGCGCAAACAAGCAAATAAAATAAAAAAAAAAAAATAAATCCAAATTAGTAAAATAAATTATCTTGTAGCCCTTTCGTTCAGGTTACTGGGCTGAAAGGTATGTGGGTGTGCCATCGGTGTTACACGGATTCAACATCCATGTTGTTCTGACCTCAGTTAAGTGAGCCACATCATTAATATGATTATATGTTATTAGGAGATCATGGCTACATACATGAATATATTCCATGTAGGCGCTACACAGAGCCTTCGTG